>NW_026690266.1:0-44126 GCF_015227805.2 Hirundo rustica | reverse complement strand
TCCGGCTGTGGGAGCGGCCGAGGAGCGGATTCCCTGGCACGCCCCCAGGACCTTCCCGGGAGGGACCCCGGACCTCGGCTCGCTCACCACGGGGACAGACAATGACCTGCTGGCCTTGCGGATAAAGGTATGAATTAAATATCAGGGAAGGGGCAGCTGATAAGTCGTGCAGAGACGTCTGACGCGCAGCACAGTCCCGGTGGGCTTGCAAGCAGCCGGCCAGGGAGAAGCCGGACACAGAGGGGGAGGGATCGATCCCCGGCCGATAGCGCGGCCGATGAGAAGGGGTCTCACTGAGCTGATAGAGCAGCCCGCTAGCGACTCTGGGGGTGAGTCGAGTGAACCCTTGTTTTGCTGCTATTTTGTGTGAATGCTAAGTCTGGACACGTTGAGTCATTGAGTATGATCAGTGAGCAAGTGAGTGAGTGAGTGAGACGCACCAGAGGTGCGGAGCGATTGTGGAGCTCTATCCGCGTTTCCGACCTCGGGAGACTGAGGCGGCCGGAGAAAGGCGAAGCGACTGGAGTCAGTGTGGGGCAAACCCGAGTGTGAACGAGGGGCGTTATGTTTGAGTGGGAAGTGGCTAACATTTGTTTCAACCGTGGATAGACAAATTGATGGAGTCTCTCCTCAGCAGTGGTTTGGGTTTGATCCCTGGGAATCGATTGATCCAGTGAATCATTGGCTAGAAAGAGGGAACAAATGGGTCTATTTAGAAGGAATATACAGAACTTCTGCAGGGAGATTGGTGGCCTTGGACCGGGAACAACCTGCTGTACAGACCCTAAGTATTCCAGGGGAGGTGAATGGGATAGCCTGTTCTTGTGGGAGATTTAGAGCTGTCAGAGGATCAAGACATTGGCATCTGGCATGGGTATTACTGCCGTGTAGAGATTGTGAAGAACACTGGTATTGTTACGCTAATAACCAGCAGGGCATATGCCCCCTCTGTAAACTGAAATATTATCATAATCAGGTTGATGTTGAACCTAAAACTCTGAAGGTTGTATGTGGAAAGTCACATTGTGTGCCTGCAGATTGGGGCTGTGTGTGGGAAGAGAATTGGGAAGTGACTCTGAAACTGTGTGAGGAAAAGTTTGGGAGAAAACGGGACGGAACAAGAAGGAGATAATCGGTATTGAACAAAGCAAAGAGATCCCCAAAGTGAGTCTGCTAGGTTGTATTATTGCACATTGGGAAAATATTGCTGGCCGTGGGGGAACTGAGAACAAGAGAGATCTTATCAGATTTTGCAGAGATTGGTGGCCACTCTATAAATTGGATGATGGAGCGAGGTGGCACCTAGCGGAACTTTGGATTATAACATGCTATTGCAACTCGTGCTATTTCTCAGGAGAGAAGGCAAGTGGACGGAGGTGTCATATGCCGATATGTTTTTCTCCCTTCGAAATCACCCCAAATGACAGAGGGATTGTGGGATCAGGGCTCCATCTGACCCTCTGGTGTTAGCCCTGGAGAAAGAGAATAAGACTAAGAGAGGAGGGCTTAAACGGTGTTGTTCAGCATGTAGCATAGGGCAAAGATGTACAAAATCAGATAAAATTTACCAGACTGTGGCCCAGGAACAAGACCTGGTAGATGATTTGCTTAAGCCTCCCCACATAAGACAAGAAAAGGATGAGGAGGAGGATGCAGACTCAGAGGGTGCAGACACTTTCCCGATTGCACACCGGACTAGACAACAGACACACATATTACAGGCACCTCTGCGTGAGGCAGTGGGATCAGAGGGAGGAGTGGTATTAGTTAAAGTTCCCTTCTCCACAATCGATTTAGAAGCATGGGAAAAGATTGCTAAAAACTATCGCAGTGATCCAGTTAACACAGCCAAACGTCTGCAATATATAATAAAACAACACAATCCAGATTGGAGCGATATGCAATTATTATTGGATGCACTGACTGAGACAGAAAAACAATTAATCATAAAATATGCCAGGAGATCTGGCAGAAGATTATTACAAAACCCAACAGCTGGATGTGAAAGATTATTTTCCACTCCAAAACCCACAGTGGGATCCAAACAGAACAGCAGAATTGAAAAAATTGGAAAGCTATCAGGAGTGGATCGCAAAGGGGATGGAAAGAGCCATTCCCAAAACAATAAATTGGTCAGTCTTATATGCAATCAAACAGGGGCCCTCTGAGTTGCCATCTGAATTCCTGGAGAAATGAAGAGATGCTATGCATCGTCACACATCACTGGACCCTGGGTCTGAAGTAGGGATACAGCAGCTAGTTAATTTACTCCTAGGGCAGTCTACAGGTGACATAAGGCGTAAACTTCAAAAGCTTCGGGGAACAGATGGGAGGAACTTAGAGACTTTGTTAGATGAGGCGTGGAGAGTCTTTAGTAACTGGGAAGAAGGATATAAACAAGGAATGAGGAAGCTTGTAGCTGTTGTAAGTGAGAGAGAGAGGGGAAAACGTGGGCAGAGACCACCTAGACAAGGCCCGTCCCGGCTGGGCAGAGGCCAGTGTGTGATCTGTAACAAATATGGTCACTGGAAAAATCAATGCCCAGAACAAAGGCGGGGTGGCTTTCAGGACAAGGGAAACCGAGAGAAAGGAAAGGTGACTGCATATGTGGAAGAAGACTGAAGAGGACCGGTAGATCTCACCCCAGAAGATCCACTGGTTATAAAATTGGAAGTGGGGGAAAAAGGGAAAGAAGTAGAATTCCTGGTTGACACAGGAGCAACATATTCAGCCTTAAATAAGACTTTGGCACCTGTGGGGAAGAATTATGTTACAGTGATAGGAGCAACTGGCCAACCTGAAAAAGCATATTTTTGTAAACCATTAAAGTATAAGCTTGGAAAGCAATGGGGCATTCATAAATTCCTATATCTGCCCAGCTCCCCGAGACACCTTTTGGGGAGAGACTTGCTAGAACAATTACAAGTAGCCATTAAATTTAAAAATGGGGAGGTCACTCTGGAGGTAAATGATGAACAATATATAGAGGCATTAAGTTTAATGTTGACAACCGTTCAGACAGAGGGGGAAATTAGTGAAGAAATAATAAATCAAGTGTTTCCTGGAGTATGGGCCTCCAATGTACCAGGGAGAGCGAAAAATGCACTTCCTATATTAATCAAACTTAAGGAAGGGAAACAACCCGTTAGAATTAAACAGTACCCCCTGAAAAAGGAAGATAGGGAAGGAATTAGTCCCGTAATTGAAAACTTTTTGCAATTAGGGCTGTTAAAGGAGTGCCAGTCTGAGTTCAACACTCCCATTTTGCCAGTCCGGAAACATGATGGATCATACCGGATAGTACAGGATTTAAGGGCTGTTAACAAAATAACTGAGGACCTCTATCCTGTGGTAGCAAATCCATACACTCTGTTAACATGCCTGACACCTGAGTTAACTTGGTTTACTGTTTTAGACTTGAAAGATGCCTTCTTTTGCCTCCCTATCCATGAGGACAGCCAGAAAATGTTTGCATTTGAATGGGAAAACCCCAAAAGTGGGTGCAAATCCCAGCTCACATGGTCAGTTCTACCTCAAGGTTTCAAGAACTCTCCCACTCTGTTTGGGGAGCAACTTGCCAAAGATCTGGAATCCTGGGAGGCTCCCCCGGAAGAGGGAAAGTTACTGCAGTACGTGGACGACATCCTCATAGCTACCCGGACGAAAGAGGCATGTGTAGCCTGGACAGTAAGTCTTCTAAATTTCCTGGGACTACAGGGGTACAGGGTATCAAAGAAAAAGGCCCAGGTTGTGAAGCAAAAGGTAATCTACCTGGGTTATGAAATCAGTGCAGGACAGCGGACCCTAGGGCAAGATCGCAAAGAAGCGATATGCCAAACCCCGAGGCCTCAAACGGTAAAGGAACTGCAGACATTCTTAGGAATGACGGGATGGTGTAGGCTCTGGATACACAGCTATGGGTTGCTCGTGAAACCTCTGTATGCACTCATTACAAATGGGAACAGAAACCTCCAGTGGACAAAAGAGGCCACGCAAGCCTTTCATCAGCTGAAGAATGCTCTAATGTCAGCCCCGGCTCTTGGACTCCCGAATGTAAGTAAACCGTTTTTCCTGTTCTCCCATGAAAAGCAGGGAATTGCCCTGGGGATACTGGCCCAGGACCTGGGTCCATACCAGAGAGCAGTTGCTTACTTCTCCAAGCAACTAGACACAACAGCCAAGGGATGGCCGGGATGCCTCAGAGCTGTTGCAGCTGTGGTGCTGAATATTCAAGAGGCACGCAAATTCACTCTGGGCCAGAAAATGACCGTATTTGTGTCTCACACAGTGTCTGCAGTCTTGGAAGTAAACGGCGGGCACTGGCTTTCCCCACAAAGGTTCCTGAAATATCAAGCCATCATGGTAGAACAAGACGATGTAGAGATAGTTGTAACTAACATTATCAACCCAGCTTCTTTCCTCAGTGGGAATCAAGGGGAGCCAGTACACCACGACTGCCTGGAGACCATCGAAGCCTCCTACTCCAGCCGCCTGGATCTGAAGGACGCCCCTTTGGATGATGCAGAAACCTGGTTCACTGATGGGAGCAGCTACGTCATCAGTGGAAAGCGACATGCTGGGTATGCAGTTACCACCTGCAGAAAAGTAATAGAATCTGGACCCTTGCCAACAGATACCTCTGCACAAAAGGCTGAGATAATCGCTCTAACCCGTGCTCTAGAGATCGCGAAAGGAAAGAAAGTAAACATTTATACAGACTCAAGATATGCATTTGGGGTTGTACACGCACATGGAGCCATTTGGAAAGAAAGGGGACTGTTAAACTCACAAGGGAAAAACATCAAGCATTCTCAGGAAATATTGCGGCTACTGGAAGCAGTCCAGCTACCTGAGCAGGTAGCAATTATGCACATCAAGGCACACCAGAAGGTGAGTTCTGAATTGGAGGAAGGAAACAAGCTGGCGGACAGAGAGGCAAAAGAAGCAGCAAAAGGTGAGATAACGATCGAGGGAGCCTTAATTCCTGATGGACAGGTCTCCCTGGAAGGTAAGCCAGTATATACCAGAAAAGATAGAAAATTAATTCAGGATCAAGGAGGAAAGTATAACCAAGAGGGATGGGCTATTACTGCAGTTGGGATAATAGTCATCCCTTCTCATTTGTTATGGTCTCTAGTTGTTGGGAAGGATGAAGCCAGAAAGCCCTATAAATATGATTGCTTAGATTCTGAGAATGTGAAACCTGTAACTGAGATAGAATTGAAAGTAAGTTTTGATGTTTGAGATGTCCTAGCTGCTGGATGCCTAGGAAAACAACCCCCAATGTATGATTTATCCCACACTTGTAACACCCCCCTGAAGTATCAAGTATCTGTAACCCCATTGGTACAACCCTCTTACAGCCCACCTCGAGACCCCTTATCAGGGGGCTGCGAGAGTGGGCCTCTCTTCTCTTCTTCTTCTGTTCCTTCTGTTCCTTCTCTCCTCTTATCTCTTTGTTTACCTCTTGCATCTTGCTCTTGGAATTTCCTTATCTCTCACTACCCCCACCTTCCAAGGCCATGCTACAGCTGCGCCTGGCGGCTCTGAGCAAGGCCTCCCATATTATACAATAAACCCCTTCTTCTAAAACCCAACTTCAGAGATCTCTCGTCTACATTCATCTACACCGTCCTGGAGTCCTCAGCAGCAGCAAGAGGCATATTTCTACATCTAGTAAGGGAGGAACATCAGAAAACACACTGGGGAATAGAAGCCCTGTATAACTATCTAATTGAAAAGATTACTGCCAGGAATTTATATTCTACTGTCATTCAGGTAACCTGGCAGTGTGATATTTGCCTCCAGACCAAACCCAAAAATACTCCCAAACCAAAACTAGGTCAAATTGGAAAAGGCCACGGGCCTGGACAACAGTGGCAAATTGACTTTTCAGAACTCCCAAGAAAAGGGGGGTATCGATACTTGCTGGTTTTAACAGATACCTTTTCAGGGTGGCCAGAGGCTTTTCCCACCAGAACTGCCAAAGCCCGGGAGGTAACCAAAGTATTACTACAAGAGGTAATACCACGCTTTGGAGTTCCAGCCACAATATCTTCAGATACGGGGCCACACTTTATTTCAAAAATAGTACAACAAATCAGTCATCACCTGGGCATAGACTGGGAGCTCCATACCCCTTATCGCCCCCAATCAAGTGGCCAAGTGGAAAAAATGAACCATTTAATAAAACAGCAAATTGTTAGGCTGGGACAAGAAGCTAATTTACCCTGGCCACAATCTCTCCCACTGGCATTGCTGCGGATCCGAACCAAGCCTAGAGCTAAAGAAAAATTAAGTCCCTTTGAAATGCTTTACGGGAGACCATATGGCGTGCAAAAGGGATTGTCCACCCAGGTCGGGGAGGAGAGGCTGACTGCCTATATGATAGCCTTGAGCAAACAGCTCAAAGCAATTGAGAAACATGTGGCTGGAACTCGGAGCAGAGGGCTGGATGGGCCAGTGCATGACATACAGCCTGGAGATTATGTGTATGTTAAGTCTCTTGCAGAAAAAACTTTGGAGCCACAGTGGGAAGGACCGTTCCAGGTGCTTCTCACCACCTTCACTGCAGTTAAAATCAAGGAACAGAGCGCCTGGATTCACCATTCTCGAGTGAAGAAGGCTCCAGAAACTCCTTGGAAAGTAACCCCGGGTGACAATGAACTGAAATTAAAATTTACTCGGGCATAATGAATACATTGTGGTTGAGAATATTCCATAATTTAGCATACAGGAATCCAATCAGTAGAATTGTTTTGTTTGTTTTGCCTGTAGTTATAAGTGTAACCCAAGAATTGGAAAGCGTCTCTAACCAGAAAAATGCTGAATGGCCTTGGTCCCAGGCTTTCATTCAGTATACTGGATCCATGGGAAATTATTCCGACATAAAGGATTTAAACCTATCAACCGTGGTTATGCATGAAAATCAGATATATGAAAGGCGAGAATGGCAGAAACAAAAGCTATGGACCCTTCAAGGGACTATAGGGGAGGTAGTCAGAGTAGGATGCCGAATGATTAATGGGACTAACTACGAAAAGGCAATTCAAATTAGTGTCTCGACTTCTCCTGCAGATTATCACCGGGAAATTTGTGATCGTCTAAGTAAATCGGACTGTTGGTATAATTTTACGTTAGTACAGACGGTGAATGTGATCTGCCTTTGGGGTCGTGGTAACAAAGGGCTCACATTTAAATTTAAAATAACAACTACACCTATTGCAACAACCAAATCAACTGTAACCCAAGCTCAGACCACACCACCTAAAATTGAACACAAAATTTATGAAATTGGCCCATATGTAATAAGGAATACGGGGCAACAACAACTGTTATTTAATCCAGAGTGGTCTCTTAAGCGTATTGAAGTACTAATGCAAACAAACATTTCTGAGATTCAGCCAGCCTGTTCCTCTTTTCTAAGAACATCATCCGAGGGCTGGACAACATGGTTACAAAAGCAAGTACACTTCAGGGGCAGAATGAGAAGAGATTTAACCAGAATATTAGGAACAGGATTGGGGGTCTTAAATGGAATCGATTCAGAAATATTAATGAACAAATTAGCCACTGCCACAAATGATTTGATAAAACTAAGACAACCCCTGCAATCCTCTTTATTAGCACTAGGAACTAACCAATGGGAGATTTCCAAAATACTACCAAAGTGGAAAGAAGCTGAGGACCAGGACCATAAGCTAATAATAAACGCACTAAATATAGCCCAAAACAATGTGTCGTTAGCCCTCAGCTGCATACAGGCACAATTATGGATACAATCAATTGTTGCTCTAGTAGTAAGAGAGGGAAATGAAGGTACTTTTCCAACTGAAATTCGGAAAATTGTCTGGGACAATGCAAGCAACCTAGAAAGAAAACTTCAGTCTTGGTGGACTCTGGTAAATTTTACCTATGACCCTACCACCGAAATAGCTACTACTTTTGTACTGACTATACGCAATGCCACAATTTATAATATCCACCCTATTATTGCATTAGGATTAAATCATGAAAAAACAGTGCTCTACCCCTCAGAACATAGAGCATGGGCCCGGATAATGAATGAAAAGTGGCAAACTGTGAATTTGGAATCGTGTGTTACCCGGGAACAACAGGGGTTCATCTGTGACACTAACATGATCGATGCACAAGATATATGCCTAGACACTGAGCAAAACATTTGCCACTTTGAGATTCATCCAGATACTAGTCAAAAGACTATGCTTGTATATATTGGCCTAGGCTGTGTATGTTTAAGAACTGCATGTGTTTCTGTAGAAATAGATGATAACAATATAACCTTGACTACTAGGAACTATTCTAATTTTTGTATTTGTAATTTTGTTAAGATTGTAGGGTGTGATTTTTCATATTTAGCACCGGTTACATCCCACCAGTTGATAAGATCCAATTACACAATGTACCATCAGTTATCACCAGCACCCATTGGAATGAACCTTACATTAGTAAGACAACTAATGAACCACCAAGACCTGACAGAAATCATGAAAGAGATTCAAGAAAAGGGGCAAAAGACTCTGGTTACTGTCTATCATGATGTAAAAGAGATAAGCAAAGTATTACAAAGGGTAAACCGAGACACAAATCACCACTGGTGGGATGCACTCTTTGGATGGTCGCTGACTGCAACTGGGATTTTGAACATACTTTGCCACCCCATCATTGTCATACTGACATTAGTAGGTATAAGCCTGGTGCTATCAATTGCAATGCTTGTTTGGAATTGGAGAATGTTAAAATGGATAGCGACAGTGACTCCTCTAGCAGCAGCCTATGGTAATGCAATGAGGGATACGTATCGAGATGGGCGGGCTGCGGAGGTAGATTACGAAAGGAAAAGGCATCAGTATTGCTAAGTAAAAGAATTTACTGATTTTCTAGAGAAGGGGGGACTGAGACAGAGAAAATAAAGCAAGGGTGCCTGGCATTGGGCCAAGAGCACACTATGTTAACAGAGAACTGTTCCTTAAAAGCACCAGTCTGTTACATATTAGTTTCAATTCCCCCCAGCAGATCCATCTTCTCTCTCTGGCCCCAATGGGTCTTCTAAATTCCTCCTTTAGGGCTCTGGTCACTGCTATGCTCACCTGATACTGCTTATCTACTCGTTCTTTGGGCCCCAAAACAGGGAAACATGATATAGGAGTTTGGAAGATGACCAAAAGAACAAAAGAGCATGCGCAAGGAGACGAGGTGAAAAGTTCAACTCAGAGGATGACTATGTGCTTCATCCCCAAAGACCCCCGACGACCACTAGAGTGATCAATAAGGAGCAGTGCGCAGCCGCAAATAGGCGTGGAACTAATTTTAATACAAAGCGGGGACAGGTGGGGTTAGGAAATAAATATGTATTAGGCGTATCGTATAACCCTAGTTTGTAGAGATAAAAAGGGAGAAACAAAGCTCCCAGGGGTGCATGTCTTTGAGGAGTTATCCCCATGCACCTCAGCGCTGAATAAATTCATACCTACTCTCATAACCACTCTGTGAGTTATAGAGTCTTCTCTCCGCACATCATTTACTTGAAGCTTTTGCCTCTGCCCATGACAGAAACCCCTGTGAGTGTCTGGGACATCCCGACTCTTTGGCAGCCTGGGGACTCCTGGGATGTCACCGTGGAGCCCCCGTGAGTGCCTGTGACAGATCGGTGCCTTTGCAGCCCAAGGTCCCCTGGGATGTCACCATGGAATGGCTGTGACTGCCTCTGACCACAGGGCTCTTGACCATCCCCAGAAACCCCTGGGAGGTCTCCATGGAGCCCCTGTCTCTGCCTGTGACATTCCAGCTCTGGAACAGCCTGGAGACTCTTGGAAAGTCCCCATGGAACCCCTCTGAGGGCCTGTGACAGCTCGGTTCCTTAGCAGGCAACCATCACCAGCCCCTGTTGCTATGGTCAGTTTCCATGACAACCATCACCAGCCCCTGTTGCTATGGTCAGTTTCCATGGCAACCATCACCATGCCCCTGTTGCTATGGTCAGTTTCCATGACAACCATCACCAGCCCCTGTTGCTATGGTCAGTTTCCATGGCAACCATCACCAGCCCCTGTTGCTATGGTCAGTTTCCATGACAACCATCACCAGCCCCTGTTGCTATGGTCAGTTTCCATGACAACCATCACCAGCCCCTGTTGCTATGGTCAGTTTCCATGACAACCATCCCCAGCCCCTGTTGCTATGGTCGGTCCCTTGGCAGCTCCATGCAGATCCCATGCCAGGGGTGGTTCCATGGACACCAGCTCAGGCCTGGAGCCAGAGCCCGTTGCCATGGCAACCATTGGCAGTCCCATTCCCAGGGCCATGGGATCCCAGAAGCACAGAATTGGCTGAGTTGGGAGGGACCCATCAGGATCCTCGAGTCCAACTCCTGGCCCTGCACAGGACACCCCAACAATCCCAGCCTGGGCCTGGCAGCGGTGTCCAAACGCTGCTGGAGCTCCCAGAGCCCTGGAGCTGTGACCCTTCCCTGGGAGCCTGTTCAGTGCCCCAGCAGCCTCTGGGGGAAAAACCTTTTCCTGAGATCCAACCTAAACCTGCCCCGACTCAGCTCCAGCCCTTCCCTCCAGTCCTGTCCCTGGGCACCAGAGTGAAGAGGTTCCCACAGCCCCCAGCCAGGGACCCGCTCCCAAGGCTGCTGCCAGGGCAACCAGGGCTGGGATCCAGCTGGGATGCTCGGTTTCCATGGGCTGGGATTTAGGAATGGCATTCCCCAATTTTGTGCTCCTGCAAAAACCGTGCCGCTGCTCGCTGCTCTCCAGCCTCCCATGGAAAGTACAAAAGACAAAAATCACGGGCTGGGTGCTGCCTCCGCTGAGGCGTAGCGACCTGGTTCCAGGAACGACACGGCAGCCACAGCCAGGCTGCTCGGGCCACCAGCTCACAGACACCAATGTGGTGGACGGCAAATGGTGTTTATATAACTGGTTACGTCGGTTTATAAAACTTCTGTTTGCTACATCACTTCCATCTGCTTACGTTACAAACTAGGTGTTGCTTACCTTATCAAGGACACTAAACAACTAAGTGTTGAGGGAGGGGTTCTGTCTGCCCGTACAATGCGATATCTTCCGATCGCCTGTCCCTAATCTCCCACAGCTGGGATAAGAACAATTTACTGGGAACAGCAACAAGATAAGGAACTATTAGGAACAGAAACAATATTGATGACAGAAGGGATAAGACAAAAGATATACAGGGAAAACTACAACAACAGCGACTGGCTCTTCCCAGCCACGTATTTCCTCCTGCTGGGAAAAGACACCCTTGTTCTTGGGAAAAGAGTCCCTTTCCTGCCCCTGGCAATGACCTGACTTTGGACCAAATACAATGATGGGACCATGGCCAGACACTCATGTTCTTCAGTCCCACTCACATCATTGCCAGGGGCAGAGAAAGGGACAGGTGTCTCCCCAGCATGGATCATGGGAAATGTGGGTCACCAGGGCTCTGCCCAATGTGGGTCCTCTGATGGGGGATGAGGTTGGAGACTCACATGAAGCTCTTCCCACAGTTGGGGCACTCACAGGGCTTCCCTTACCGGTGCCTCCGTTGGTGTCTAGTCAAATTAGAGCTGTCTGAGAAGCTCTTCCCACACTGGGGACACTCATAGGGCCTCTCCCCAGTGTGGATGCGCCGGTGGGTGATGAGGTGAGAGCTGTGCTTGAAGCCCTTCCTGCAGTCGGGGCAGCGGAAGGGCCTCTCCTCTCTGTGAATCCGCTGGTGCACGAGGAGATGGGAGCTGGTCTGAAATCTCTTCCCACACTCAGGACACTCATAGGGCCTCTCCCCAGTGTGGATCATTTGGTGGATGATCAGCTGGGACCTCCGGTTGAAGCCCTTCCCACATTCCCCACACTTGTATGGCCTTTCCTCAGCGTGGATGTTCTGGTGACTGATCAAGTGGGAGCGCTGGCTGAAGCTCTTCCCACACTGCTCACACTCATAGGGCCGTTCCCTGGTGTGGATCCTCTGGTGGCGGATCAGGTGGGAGTTTGTGCTGAAGCTCATCCCACATTCCCCACACTCGTAGGGCCTCTCCCCAGTGTGGATGCGCCGGTGCCTGATGAGGGTGGAGTTGTGCTTGAAGCCCTTCCTGCAGTCAGGGCAGTGGAAGGGCCTCTCCTCTGTGTGAATCCGCTCGTGCTGGAGGAGATTGGAGCTGGTCTGAAACCTCTTCTGACACTTGGGACACTCATAGGGCCTCTCCCCTGTGTGGATCCGCTGGTGTGTGATCAGGAGGGAGCTCCGGCTGAAGCTCTTCCCACACTCCAAGCACGTGTGGGGCTTCTCCCCATCATGAGGCTGTTCAGGGACCACCAGCTCAGAGCCCTGGCTGAAGCTCTGTCCACCTTCCTGGCACAGGGTGGGTCTTTCCTCCTCAGAGCACCCTGGAATGGGTTTGGAGCCCCTCTTCCCATGAGATCTCTTTATCTTTTCCTCCCATTTGGATTCCTGTGCCATGGAGCTGCTCAAAACGGCCTCTTCCACGAGGTTCTGCTGCGGGGATTTGTCCTCCCTGGTCTCCATTCTCAGCTCCTTGTCTGGGGGAGAAAGGACAAGGACAGGATGGGATTTGTCTCCGTTCCAGAGGGAAGGGGAAGGAGATCCCCCAATGCTCCACAGCAGGACGGCAGTCAGCAGCGGGGTTGTCCTGCAGCCGGGGGCCATGCTGGGCTGGGAGATGGAGCAGGAGAGAGGGGGAAAGGGGCACTGACTTCCTCCTCACCTGCCTGGCTGTCCTGGGGCACCTTCCTCTTCCTCATGGCCTCCTCCTCTATCTGGCTAAGGTTTGGGAATGGGAAATGGGGAAAAACAAGGGATGAGCACAGTTGAGTTTCAAGGTCCCCTGCCCAAGTCCATCTCTAGATGTCACCGGGTCTGGGGCCCATGAAAACCTCCAAACAAAATGATTCAGACCTGAAAATGCCTCCCAGGAATTCTCTGTCTCTGGTCTTCCCTCTTTGGTCTTCAGGGGTTCCCCATGTCCCAGCTGCTGGGGGTCACACTCGTACTGGGGGTCCTGCATCTATTTGGTCACCGCCCTCCCCAGGCTGCTGGGAGTCCCAGGAATACAAAGTTTCCCCCTTTTCCACCTCCCCACTCAGGGATGCTGAGGTTTGGGGGTCCCTTGGGTCCCTTCTCCCCTCATTCTCTGCTTCGGGGTGCAGGGGCTCCAAGGAGTCCCCCCCTGCCCCTCTCCAGGCTGGTGAGGGTCCCGCCAATCGCGGCGCTCCCCCCTCTCTGGGCTCCCCACTTTGGGCTCCTGGGGGACACAGGGCTCTGCTCCTCCAGCCTTGCTGGGGACCCTGGCTGGGGACTTCCAGCCCTTGGGGCTCCTCTCGGCAGATTTGGGCTGGGGGAACGCAGACAGGGCTGGGGGATCCCAGGAGTGGCATCACTGGGAGTGACTGGGCTGTACTGAGCTAACTGGAGCCTTACTGGGGCAACTGGAACTGACTGGGAATGGCTGTGAGCATGCTGAGGGCAACTGGGATATTCTGGGGAGTGTCTGTGCCCATAACGGGGGGACTGGAACCACACTGGGAACAGCTGGGACCATGCTGGGGAGAACTGGGACACAACGCTGGGGGCAACTGGGAGTGAGTGGGAGTGACTGGGTCTACACTGAGGGCAACTGGGCAGGACTGGGAGGGACTGGGATCATCTGTGGAGTGACTGGGACTATACTAGGGGCAACTGGGTACAACTGGGACCATGCTGGGGGCAACTGGGATCCTACTGGGATTACTGTGGGAGAGGCTGGGTCCTGCTCGGGGACACTGGGATCATACACGATCATACTTGGAGCAACTGGGACTGCACTGAGGGTGACTGGGAGTGGCTGTGAGCAACTGGCATCAGACTGGAATCAACTCAGTGCAACTGGGAGTGACTGGGAACATGCTGGGAGCAACTGGGATACACTGGGAGAGACTGAAACCACAGTGGGGGTAAATGGGAACAACTGGAACCACGCTAGATGATAATGGGAGTAGCTGTGCCCATGCTGGGGACCTAGTGGGATCCTACTGGAACCAGACTGGGAGTGACTGGAAAGGTGCTGGCTGTGACTGGAACCATGCTGGAGGTGACTGGGAGCAACCAAGACCATACTGGGAATGACAGGGAGTCACTCTGGGAATGACTGGAATAATACTGGGAGTATCTGGAAGTGTTTGGGTCATACTGGGGGTGACTGGAATGAAACTGGAGGTGACTGGGTCCTACTGGGATCATCCTTGGAGCCACTGGGATTACAGCAGGCATAAATGGATGCTGACTGGGGGTTACTGGGAGCTACTGGGCCCATGTTGGGAGGAAAACGTGGACACATTGGGAGCTACTGGGATCAACTGGAAGGTACTGGAACCATGCTGAGAGAACTGAGACCACAACTGGGGCAACTGGGATCACACTGGGAGCAAGTGGGACCACACTTTGGGCAACTGCCAGAAACTAGGATCATGCTGGAGGCAACTGGGAGTAACTGGGAAAGACAGGGATTGTTCTGATGTAACCAGAACATTACTGGGGTAACTGGGATTTACTGGGAGTGTCTGGAACCATACTGGGGGGACTGGAACCACACTGGGAACAGCTGGGACCATGATGGGGACAACTGGGATTGAGTGGGACCATGCTGAGAGGGACTGGGACTATTCTAGGCACACCTGGCATCATACTGGGAGGAACTGGGGACAACTGGAACTATTCTGGCAGCAAACGGGATCATACTGGGATCACAGTGGGAGCAACTGGGACCATGCTGAGTTAGACTGGGATCACACTGAGGGTGACTGACACATACTGGGCTTAACTGGGAGTGGCTGTGAGCAATTGGAATCATGCTGAAAGCAACTGGGAGGAACTGGGAGAGGTTAGGAGCATGCTGGGAGTGACTGGGATATACTGGGAGAGATACTGAGTCATGGGGATCATACTGGAGGCTACTGGGGTCATACTGGTATTGAAGGGGAGCAACTGGGTTTACACTGGGGGCCACTGGCATCATACTGGGACTGACTGGCATTAGACTGTTAGTGACTGGGATCATACTGGGAGTGGCTACAATCATACTGGGATTATAGTGGGTGTGACTGGACCATGACTGGGGGTTACTGGGAGCCCATTGTGGGAGCCAACTGCACACGCACTGGGAGAAACTGGGAGCAACTGAGAATGACAGGATGCATGCTGGTGACAACTGGGATGTACTGGCAGTGACTGGGATAAAACTGGGGACAACTGAACCACGCTGGAGTAACTGGGAGTGCCTGGCAATGAGTATGAGAATGTTCAGGGCAACTGGGATATACTGGGAGTGCCTGAGGCTAAGCAGGTGGTGACTGGGACCACACTGGGAGCCACTGGGAATGTGCTGGGGGGAACTGGGACCACGCTGGGGACAACTGGGGACAATTGTGAGTGATTGAGGCTCTGCTGGGACAGACTGGCATCATACTGGGAATTACTGGGGCTATACTAGGGGCAACTGGGAGAACTGGGAACACACTGAATAAAAGTGGGTGCAACTGGGAGAAACTGGGACTGTGCTGGGGTAAATTGCATCATAATGGGGAATGACTGGCAGTGACTGGGCTCACACTGGGAGCAGCCACTTCCAGCACCGGGACCCCCGAACCCCTTTCCCGGCCATCCCGCCCCTCCAGCCCCAGCACCCCCGCCGGGGTCCCGCCAATCCCAGGGGTCCCCCCCTCTCGGGGTCCCCGCTTTGGGGCTCTGGGGCTCTCCTCTCCTCGCAGTCCCGCTCAGGGAAGCCGCAGCTCTCCCGGGGCTCCCCAAACCCGGTGTCCCCCCGCCTGTCCCGCCGCTCCCGCGCTCCCCACGTGGCCCCGGCAGAGCTCGGAGCGCCCGGCCCGGGAAGCCCAACCCCCACCGCGGGGGGACCCGCATCCCCCCGCCCCCAACGGGGCTCTGCCGCCACCGCCACCGGGACCCCCCAAAAACACCTCCCGGGGAGCCCCCGATGTCCCCCCGAGGGGCATCTGCGGCTCGGCTTTGGAGCCCTGCAAGCTCCAAACATCCCCCCAAAAAACCCCAAACCCAGGGAGCCCCGGGATATTTGGGGCGAGCTCCCCCTCCCCGGGCACCTGCGGGATGGGGGACGATGGTCCCGGGGTTCTGCGGCTTCAGGGAGCGCTGGAGCCGCCCGCTCCCTCCTCTCCTCTTCTTCCTGCTGCTTCCTGCTGCCGCTGCGCCTCTTCCTCCCTCCCTCCTCCTCCTCCCCCGTTCCCTGAACCCCTGGCAGCCCGCGGGAGCAGCGGGGATGGAGCCGGGACAGGTTGGAATGAGAGAGGGGTGAGGGGGGATGCCAGCAGTGGGAGCGACTGGGCTGTACTGGGATCATACTGGGATCATACTGGGAGTGCGTGGGAGCAGCGCCATGGCTGCAGCCATCCAGGGGGGATCCAGGTGGGATCCCACCACTACAGGGGTGTTTTTCCTCCCCATTTTAGGGTGTTTGTGGGTCCGCAGCCCCACAAGCCCCTTTTAAGGGTTGATCATGACGGCTTTAGTGACATTTTTAGGGAGGCCCCCATTCCAAGCCCCTGTGGAGGATGTTTTGCCCCCCAGGGTGGATTTTTGGGAATCTCTCTACCATCGCCGCTTTAAGAGCCGCTGCTCTTGTGTGTTCCCACTGGAACTCCCCTTAAAAGGGCAACACCACTCCCGTTGATTCCAGCAGAGGAGCCCCGGGGAGGGTTTGGGGGTCCTGGGAGGGTTTGGGGGTCCCAGGAGGGTTTGGGGGTCCCGGGAGGGTTTGGGGGTCCCGGGTGATGCCGATGATGGAGATGGGGACCCCGTGCTGGGTACAAACTTTAGCGAGGGGTTCTTGGGGGGCCATTGTAAGTTCTGGGTGGTTTTGGGGTCACGGTGGATTTTTGGGGGTTCCCGAGGGGGGTTTTCAGGGGTCCCATAGGGGGGGATTAGGCGATCCCAGGGGAACCCAAGGCTGTTTTGGGGAACCTGCCGGTGACAGAGATGGGGACCCCGTGCCAGGTATAAACCTTCTCAGGGGGGTCCGGGGGGTGTTGGGAGGTCCTGTGGGAATTGTGATGTCCTGAGGGGGTTTGGGGGGGCTCTGTGTGGGGTTTTGTAGTCTTGGGGAGTTTTTGGAGGGTTCCAGGGATGTTTTTTGGGATCCTGGGGAGGTTGGGGTGTCTCGGGGGAGTTTGGGGGTTCCCGGGAGGTTTTGGGGGTACCTGGGCGATGCCGGTGACAGAGCTGGGACCCCGTGCCGGGTCTGAACCTTCTCACTGTGCTCAGGAAGCGTCAGCATGTTCAGGGAGATCCTGGGGGGCCGGGGGGTCACCCCAAATCCCAGGGGACCCCAAATGCCAAGGGAGCCCCTGAACTCCGCTCAGCGCTGGATCTGCTGCAGGCAGGGGGGCACCAGTGTTACAAATAATCAGGGTAGGAGACGGTGTTAGCTCTTTTGATGCTTTTATTATTTCAGCTCTTTAAACGAGGGACAGCTCGGGGATGGGATGCCTACGCCACCACTGCTCAGACCAGACACCGCCGAGGAGGAGAGTCTTGTCAACTTTGCTGCCGCGCAGCCGCAGAGTCGGGAGCCTCGCCTCGCAGGAGTCCAATAGGTCTCGCTCAGGCCTCTCAGGTCCGGGGGGGTGTTTCCTAGCGAGGGTCTCCGAGGTTATGATGACATTCTCAGGAGTGGCTGGAGGACGTCAGCGGGTACATGAGCTCTTTCCTCACCCAGCACTGCGTTTCGTCTTCCCAGATCTCGGGTCGGCTCGTCGTCCTCGGGGGTTGTTGGTGTCCAGTGCCCTTCCGGCCTGCCTGCCTGATTTCCATAAGGGGCGGTGCTGGGCCCGGAGCAGGCGAGGAGTGGGCGAGGTCTCTGGGTTGACGAGCAGGCGGGGAGGAGCTGATGGTAAGATGGGCGGTGTCAATGTTGTGTTCGGTGGCGAGACAATGATGGCTCAGGCTGTGTGGGGAGCAGCGGGGCCTAACTTATTATAAGGTAAGGGGTGTAGGGACTTTCCGGAACTGGGAAGCGACTGGGGAGACACACAGAACTGGGGTTTGGGGTACAGAGAACTGGTAACATCAATACATTAAATGGATAACTTACACATGACAGATAACATCAATATATAAAGTAGAGGATACAACAACTAATTACTGTCAATTAATAACCTAGACACTTCGTAGCCTATGAGATTGACACTTTAAAATCCTTTATTTCTCTCAATCCCCCCTCTTTTTCTTCGATCGAGTTTTAACTCGCATCAATTCCTGATTCATGGCTATCTTCTCTACCAGGTCAATAAACAGATTTTTATTAAGGGGCTCTTCTATCTCCGTCTTTCTTACAGTTAAGGGTTTTTCTTTTATTAGGTCTATTGCTCCTTTTAGGTTGTTTATCCCCTCCAGACAAAACCATTCTCTCATAGGGCATTCCCCGGTTAGACGTTGCTTAAACGTAGCTGCATTCTTGGCAATCCAATATTTCTTACCCTCCTCCTGACAGGTGGTAAGCTGTTTAACATCAAAGCAAGTGGGGTTTACGTTGGTGTGAACTCTAATCAAGGACTGTAAGTTTTCTCCATCATAGATGGGGGAGTAGCACTTTGTGCAGGCCCCTTCTCTATGTTCACCCATGGTTAGGACTATCATCAGTCCCATCAGTCCCCCCAAGAGTCCAGTATGAACCACTTTCATCCTCGGTCTCACCTGGCCTTGCCTCTTGGGTCTCAGGGCTCTCCAAGTCCTGTCCTTTGAGTTCTTCATCTACCTTTCCCCTCACTTGATTGTTAATTTTGGTTATTTAGTCTTTCTAGGGAGTGCTCTAGGAGAGAAATTTACATTAATGTCTCAAGCCCTTCTAACTGGTTTTTTTTTTTTTTTTTTTTTTCAACAACTCTTAACATCAACCAAACTTTTATCACAACAAAGTTAACAATTTCAACACCAATACAGCAACTGATAACTCATAATCTTGCAACGTTCAGATTAACTTTCAATTACAATTTTTAAGCGTCTCTGGTAGTTCACTGAGTTGCTCTGGTTCTTTTAGTGAGTCTTTGGTTTCCTTTTAAAAGTCAGTTTCAGTGAACTTGGTTGTGATGTTACTGTCCACTCAGGAGGGTTAGTTGAATGGTCTAGGTTCAATGGCTTACTTGGGGGTGACACGGGTCCTTTTACTCGTGTAATGTGTGTCCAGCCTCTTTCTTGGGTCCGTACAGCAGTGTGGGTGGTAAGAAGCACCTGGAATGGACCTTCAAATTTTGGGGTTAATGGGGCAGTGCTCCAGGATTTAATCAACACCCAATCCCCAGGATTAATTTGATGTATATTGGAATCAAGGGGGGAAGTTTGGGGAATATATCCTTTTCTTCTGAAATCCTCTAATGTCCTGCTAATCGTTTGTAAATATTTTCGGGCTGCGGTGTCTCCCTCAATATATTTCCCGGTACTGTAGGGGGGTTAAGAGAAAGGGGAGCCCGAACATCATTTCATAGGGGGAAGCTCCTATATCTGATCTAGGTCTAGTTCTGATTCTTAGGAGAGCTAGGGGTAGACACTTGAGCCAATTCAATTGTGTTTCATCAATTAATTTAGTCAATACATTTTTAAGGGTTTTGTTCATCCTTTCCACTCTCCCTGAACTCTGGGGATGCCAGGGGGTGTGCAATCTCCATTTGATTCCTAATTCTTCAACGGTTTTATGCAAAATTTTGGCTGTAAAATGGGGCCCTCTATCCGAATCGATATTGTTCACTAACCCATACCGAGGGATTATGTGTTCTAGGAGTATTCTCACGACCACTTCAGCTGTCTCTTTCCTAGTCGGGAATGCCTCCACCCAATGAGTGAGATGATCCACTATTACTAAGAGATGTTTGTAATTCTGAATCTGGGGCATCTCAGTAAAATCCACCTGAATCCTCTGGAATGGTCTTAGAGCTAGTTCTCTCCCTCCGGGTATTGCTTTTCTCATCATTCGTTGATTCACCTTTTGACAAACTACACACCCTTGGGTTACGGCTTTTGCTAGACCATACACTCCTATACAAAAATTCTCCTTTAAGAAATGATCACATAATCCCTGGGTTCCCCAGTGGGTTAGTTCATGAATTTCGGTTAAAATCCTTCTGGCTAGGGGCTTATTCAAAAACTTCCTGCCATCAGGAGTTAACCACTCCCCATGCTCTCCCTTTTTCATCCCTAGATTCTTGATAGTTTTCAACTCCATTTCATCGTATTTTGGTTCCTCTTCCCCTTCCTCTCCCTCTGAGGTTTCGTTCAAGGCTAGTATCTTTATTGGTCCCCTTGGATCTTGAGCTGCTCTTTTTGCCTCCTGGTCTGCTAATTGGTTCCCCTTCCCCTCAAAGGTGTTCTCCTTCTGATGTCCTTTTACATGGACTACAGCAATCTCAATGGGTTTCAGTAAGGATGTTAAAACTGATTTTATCACTTCCTTGTGTGCAAGATCTTTTCCTTTCGAGTTCAAATATCCCCGCTCCTCCCAAATCTTTCCAAAGGTATGGACTATCCCAAAAGCGTATTTTGAGTCTGTATAGATAGTTCCCCGGTCTCCCTCTAATAAATCCAATCCCCTCTTCACGGCATAGATCTCGCAGAGCTGAGCGGACCAGCTCGAGGGTAACTTTCCCTTCTCTATGACCTTGATGTTTTCTGTAGTCGATCCCTCTACTATGGCATATCCTGAGATTCTTTTTCCCTCAAGCACCCTTGATGACCCGTCTGTGAACAGTCTTTTTCCATACGGTAAGGGTGTACTTTCCAGGTCTTCCCTCACCTTTGTCTGGAAACTCATAAGTTCCAGGCAATCATGTTCTAGTTCCAGAGGTGGTTCTCCAGAGAGGAACTGTGCGGGGTTCAAATTTTTGGAAGTCGTTAAGCTTAGATTCTCAGAATTCATTAATGTGATCTCATATTTCAGTATTCAGGAATCGGTTACCCATCCCGGGGCTTTCTGGCTCAGGACAGTTTTTATATCATGTGGTGTGTGGACCCGTATCTTTCCATGTAATGTTAACTTCTGGGACTCCTCTGCTAACATTGCGGTGGCCGCTATGGCTTGTAGGCAGGTAGGCCAACCTCGAGCTACGGGGTCCAATAACTTAGAAAGGAAAGCTATAGGCTTCTTACATCTTCCCCACTCTTGAGCCACTACACCGTAAGCCACTCCCCCTTCGGTGTTCACAAATAGATCAAATTCTTTCTTTAAATCTGGTAAGCTCAGGACAGGTGCTGTGGACAGTTTGTTCTTTAATTCCTTCAGCTGGTTCTCATCATCCTGTGTCCACTCTATGGGCTCTGGATTCACTAGTTTGCCATAAAGGAACTTTACACTTTGGGTGTACTTGTCTATCCACAGTCGGCAATACCCGAAAAGGCCCAATAGTTTCCTTACATCTCTTTTGGTTCTCGGGGCAGGTATTGCTAATATTCCTGCAATTCTCTCAGGGCTCAATTTCTTGTATCCTCTCCCAATCAGATGCCCTAAATAGGTTACTTCTGATTTAATGAATTGCAGTTTCTTTTTTGACACCTTTAGCCCCTTTTCTCCTAGGAAATTCAGGAGTTGAATGCTGGTGATTCTTACTTCAATTTGGTTTTCTCCTGAAATCAGTAAATCGTCCACATATTGTAGGATCTGCACCTGTCCCTCGGGGGTGAACTGTTCTAGTAACTCTTCTAAGGCCTGTCCAAATAAATTTGGTGACTCTGTGAATCCCTGTGGTAGGCGTGTCCATCTTAGCTGTTGTTTTCTTTTTGTCTCGGGGTTGTCCCATTCGAAAGCGAACCAGTCCCGGCTCTCCTCCGCTAAGGGGCATGCCCAGAACGCATCTTTCAAATCTATGATAGTAAACCAGGCATGCTCTCGGGGGATCTGGCTTAAGAGGGTATACGGGTTAGGGACCACAGGATGTTTAGTGATGGTTCTTTTATTGATTTCCCGCAGGTCTTGAACCAGTCTATATTTCCCCTCAGCTTTCTTTACAGCTAAGACGGGGGTATTATGGGGGGACATGCATGGCTCTAAAATGCCTTCCTTTAACAGCTGTTCAATTATGGGGGTTAGCCCTTTCTTCCCTTCTAAAGATATTGGATATTGCTTCACCCTGATGGGAGGAGTTCCTGACTGCATTTCTATTTTTATTGGTGGAATGTTAAGGAGGCCGCTCTTCCCTCCTTCTGCCCATACCTCTGGGTTTATCTTTTCTAGATCTTCAATAGTCAATTTCATGATTTTCACTTTCATTCTGCCTTCCTCAGGGATAATCCCCACTCCCAATTGCACTTGTAAGTCCCGTCCTAATAGATTGCTTTCCAGGTCCGGTAGATAGATAAAATCAGTTACTATTCGTCTTGAATTTCCTCTCACTTCCACCCCTTCTATAATTGAGGCTGTGAAAGGTTTCCCTTCCGCCCCCATTACCTCGCATATTCTTGCTCCCATGCTAACCCCTACTGGGAGCTTCTTGATACTGGACCGGTCTGCCCCAGTATCCACTAAAAATTCGAATTCTTCGTGTTGGGGACCCACTTCGAAATTTACTATGGGCTCTTCTTGATGGTACATCGGGTCCCCTAGTGTATAGAGCCCATGACACCCCTAATCTTCATTGTTCCCCCCTTTCAATAGCCTTTCTAATGCATCCTGTTCTTTCGTTATTGCCTCATCAAAGGTTAGTTTTTGACAATCCCTCTTTATGTGCCCAACCTCCCCACAATAAAAACATTTCCTATCCTCTCCTGGCCTTCTAAGAGTTCCCCAGGGTGGTAAGATCCTTCCTCTCCCTGGCTTGATGTTTCTCCTATCGGGGGGGCTTTGATTTGGTATTGCTCCCATGCTTTCTTTAGCCACGGCTACCATGATTCTTGCTTTTGCTTTAGCTTTTTCCTCTTCCTCCTTAGGTAAACTCTTAGAGCCTCTCTTAATAGTTCATTTATACCTTTTTCCTGCCAATCCTCCATTTTCTCCAATTTCCTTCTAATGTCGGGCCAGGATTTGGTGACAAACTGCGTTTTTAGCAATACTTGGCCCTCGGGACTATCGGGATCTATACTAGAGTATAGTTGGAAATTTCTCTTTAGCCTGTTCAGCCAGGCAGCGGGGGTTTCGTCTTTCCCCTGCATATTGTCAAAGGCTAATTTAGTGTTACTGCTGCGGGGAACTGACTCTTTAATGCCTTTGACCATTAGACTCCTATAATCGTCCATGCTTCTCCTATCCTCCTCCCTGTTGGGGTTCCACCTCGGATCTATGATTGGTAATTTATAATCACCTGGGGGACCCGTTCTGTTTTCTCTTTCCCAGATCTTCATCCCTGCTGTTCTAATCATCCGTACTTCCTCTGGGCTGAACAAGATTTTTAAAATTGAGTTCAGCTCTTCCCATGTGTATGTATTGGGACCTAAAAATTGATCTACCTGATTGGATACTCCCACAGGATCCTCTACCAGGTTTCCCAGCTCTTTCTTAAAATTTCTAACTTCCGACGCTGTTAGGGGAGCATTCACAAACCCGACCCCTCCGACGACTCCACCCATTGGGACCTCCCTTAAGGGAAAAAGTTTAGTTCTCGACCTGGTGTTATAACTGGGCCCCTCTGGGATTTCGGTCGCTCCGATTGGGTTGGTACTATTTTGATCGTTATTTGGAGCGAGCTCCGCACTGGAGGTGGAAAGGCCTAACTCCCAACTAGGAGGTGGAGCGGGGAGTTTAGATGGTGACGGGGAGGACACGGGATTTGGAGGGACTGGCAAGGCTGGAGGAAGGGCAGAGGGAGTTAAAGTGCTATAGAAGGGGTTTTTGTTAGAGTAATGTGCTGTTACTGTTGGGGGTGTATTCTCTGAAAAATTCACAGCACTCACTAGAGGTGTACTTGCAGAAAAATTGGCCTCCACCGGGGACGTATTCACAGAAAAATTAGTAGAAGGGGAATTAGGTACAGGGGAGTGAGCCAGTGGGGGAGGAGTTATTGGGGTTTGGGGGTTTTGAGGGCTAACCTGGGATAGATCGGGATAAACGGGAGGAGGGGGTAAATGATCGAGAGGATCCCAGATAGGACTAGCCTCCTCCTTCTCTTCTTTACCCTTCCTTTCCTTTTCCTGCAGCTTGCATATTTTTACTTTTTCAGTGTTGGAATCTAAACTTAACCAGCAAGCAGCATATTGTAGTTGTTCTGTTTCTATTTCCCCTTGGGCTCTCAAATAGTGGTTTAACTGCGAGCACATCCAAGGGTCGGTGGTTCCATACCATGGCCACTTCCCGGGTAGATTTAGGGTTGGCCAAATTTCTACGCAATAATGTATCATTTTTATCTTACTTAAAGTTTTAGTTCTTTCTCTGTTATCCCACTGCTCTAGTATTTTTCCCAGTGGGCTATCAGGAGGGATGTTTGTCACCTTCCCTTTTCCCTTCTTCTTGTCCTGCTTCGGTTTACTCCCACACACACCCATTCTCACTAGGTCAACTAAAATTTTTACGGTGCCCTTACCCGAACAGAAAAGTTAATACCGGGCAACACAAATCAAAATTATTTGACCTTTTCTTAAACTAAAATCTTATACAGTGCCCCTACTCAAAAAGAAATTTAAAGACGGGCAACGGAAACCAAAAAGTCCACTCACTCCCTGGATAGCCGGTAAGCCTGCCCTTAAGGCCCCCGCCACTATCCCCCTTTCACCCCAAGGGACCCGTAGGTAGCCTGCTGCTACTGCCTGCCGATCCCCCGGATAGCCCGTCAGCCCCCTTGACCCTGCACCCGGATGGAGCAACTCTCCCCGCCCAATGCAGGTCCCACACCCGGATAATGCACTCGCCTGGGGTGACCCCGACCGATGTGGGATACCGAGCCGCAGCCACTATCCCTCTCTCGCTTCTCGCCGTCAAGCGAATCCCTGTAGGCAGCCGGTCGACCGGGGCCCAAAGTACCAGGCGCTACCTACTGCCGGGATTCGGACATGCGTCGCACGACTCACCCACACACCCTATTGTTGAGTCCCTCGTGCTTTTGAGACTCCCCTCCTTTCACACCCCGCACCCGGGACAGCGTCCTGTCCACCCGCCGGTGCGGACTGCCCCCGGACAGCGTAGACACCCCCGACCAGTGGTACCTCTCTGCCCCACCCGGAAAGCGTGTCTACCCCCGACCAAGGCAGGTCACCTGTACCCAGTAGCGTATTCCCCCTTTGGAACACCCCCGCCCAGTACAGGCCTTTCACCCCTGGCTCCCACTATCCTACGCCTAAACGGCGCACCCCCTCGTTGGTAGCCCGTAGGTCCGCTCTCAGGACCCCAGCCGCTATCCTATCTGACCCGCTGGGTAGCCTGCCGACCTGCCCTCAGGGCCTCAGCCACTACCCCGGGTAGCCTGTCGACCCGCCCTCAGGGCCTCAGCCACTACCCTTGTGGGGGGGGATCCCCAGTGGGGCCTCCTGCCAGTCACCTACCAACCTCACACGGGCCACTCACACCTACTCTTTCCTCCGCCCGTTCGGAGGGGGGGCCCACTACGCCCCTGGAGGCGCCTCACTCACTCCGGCTTCACTCGCTTCCCCCTGTTCCCGGCCGGGCCCCTCGCGGGAGTCCGGAACCGTGGTGATCAGGGGTCCACACTCGCTTCGGAGGTCCGAGCTGCCGGCCCCCGTCTCATTCACACTGCACTCGCTCACCTCCACTCCCGCCACCGGCTATACTTACCAGTGCTCCTCGGCGCTGTCCTCTCGGAGCGGTGTCCCTTGCCGGGTCCGGAGTTCGCCAGCTGTCCCCAGGAGTCCGAAGTCGGGCGGCGCCTTCCCTTCTTCGGTCCTCTTCTGGGCGTGGCAATCCCGGACGAGTCCCCCAAATTGTTAGAAATAATCAGGGCAGGAGACGGTGTTAGCTCTTTTGATGCCTTTATTATTTCAGCTCTTTAAACGAGGGACAGCTCGGGGATGGGATGCCTACGCCACCGCTGCTCAGACCAGACACCGCCGAGGAGGAGAGTCTTGTCAACTTTGCTGCCGCGCAGCCGCAGAGTCGGGAGCCTTGCCTCGCGGGAGTCCAGTAGGTCTCACTCAGGGCTCTCAGGTCCGGGGGGGTGTTTCCTAGCGAGGGTCTCCGAGGTTATGATGACATTCTCAGGAGCGGCTGGAGGACGTCAGCGGGTACATGAGCTCTTTCCTCACCCAGCACTGCGTTTCGTCTTCCCAGATCTCGGGTCGGCTCGTTGTCCTCGGGGGGTTGTTGGTGTCCAGTGCCCTTCCGGCCTGCCTGCCTGATTTCCATAAGGGGCGGTGCTGGGCCCGGAGCAGGCGAGGAGTGGGCGAGGTCTCTGGGTTGACGAGCAGGCGGGGAGGAGCTGATGGTAAGATGGGCGGTGTCAATGTTGTGTTCGGTGGCGAGACAATGATGGCTCAGGCTGTCTGGAGAGCAGCGGGGCCTAACTTATTATAAGGTAAGGGGTGTAGGGACTTTCCGGAACTGGGAAGCGACTGGGGAGACACACAGAACTGGGGTTTGGGGTACAGAGAACTGGTAACATCAATACATTAAATGGATAACTTACACATGACAGATAACATCAATATATAAAGTAGAGGATACAACAACTAATTACTGTCAATTAATAACCTAGACACTTCGTAGCCTATGAGATTGACACTTTAAAATCCTTTATTTCTCTCACCAGCACTCGGCCCCACCCCACCATCACAGGGGGCACAAACGGGGCAGGGGCACGGACAGGTCGGGGGGGACCCCCAAAGTCCTGGGGGAGGGAACACGGGGGGACTCCCAGGAATCCCCGTGGGGGGATGAGGGGGGACCCAGGAGGAGTTTGGGGGGGCTGGGTGGGTCGTGGGGAACCCCCAGGAGTCTTGTGGGGGTGGGGAGGGCAAAGAACAGGGCGAGCCCCAGGATGGGTTTGGGGTGGAACCGGATTGGAGCTCCCATGGCAGTGGGAGTGGGATGAGATCTGCCCATGGAATTCCATGGGAATGGGATGGCAGTGAGATCCATCTACAGAATTCCCATGGGAATGGAACAGCAGTGGAATCCATCCACAGAGGTCCCACGGGAATTCCCATGTCCCCAGATTTTGCCCTCCCAAATCCCACATTTCCAAACCCCACATTCCCATAGGAATTTCACCCTCCCCACCTTTAGGCTCCAGTGCCTCCCGCCTGTATCTGACAGATTTCCAGAGACATTCCAGGCAGGTGTGCCCCAGGGGATTTGTTCATTCCTCATCCTCCATCTCCTCATGTTCCCAGCGCCTCTTGGTGACCTAGGCAGCTCCAGCGGCCACCACGAATCTCTCGGATCCCAGCTGGAAGGAGAGGAATTCCCGGCGGTCGGAGCCGGGCTGATGGGATCCGCGGACGCTCCCCTGGGACAGGAGGTGACAGCCGGAAACCTCCTGCAGCGTGTGGAGACCTGGGCAGGGATTGGACCCACGGAGTCCCACGGGATTGTGTCCCAGCCCCACGGAGCCCCATTCCACGGAGCCCCAGAGTTTGATGGAGACCCCCAGAGCCTCATCCCAGATCATACTGGAAGTGACTGGGAGCAGGCTGAGGGCAACTGGGACCATGTTGGGGCAACTGGGATGTACAGGGAGGGTCTGGAATCATGCTGGAGGAGGCTGGGAATGGCTACAAGCAAGGAATCATGTTGGAAGCTACAAGGAGCAATTTGGAGTCAGTAGAAACAAACTGGGATTTCCTGGGAGAGACCAGGAGTGACTGGGATCACAGAGGTACCATAAAGGAAGTTACAGGAATAATACTGGGAGTGACTGGAACATTACTGGGTAACTGGGTGCAACCGGGACCATGCTGGGGACAAATGGCACCATACTGGGAGTGACTGGGTTCATACTGGAATCAAACTGGGAAGGACTATAGCCATAGTGGGGGTAACTGGAACTATACTGGGAGTGCCTGGAACTATAGTAGGGGTGAATGGGAACACCCGGGACCATGCTGGGATTATACTGGGAGTGACTGGGATGATACTGGGATCATACTGAGTGTAACTGAAAGTGACTGGGATCATACTGGGGGTGACTGGGAGCCGCAGGGCCCATGCTGGGAGTGACCTGGGCCCCCCTGGGGGGAACTGGGGGAACTGCTCCAACTGGGGCTTAGGGTTGTTCTCCCCCAGGGCTGCCCCAGGTCCTGCTGCCACCCCCGGCCCCAAAGAACCAAGGGACAGGGGACAGCTGAGGGCCAGGGGACAGCTGAGGGACAGCTGAGGGACAGGGCACAGCCAGGGAACACGGCACAGCCAGGGAACACGGCACAGCCAGGGAACACGGCCTGGCCCAGGGACACCGAGCTCCAGCACTTTGCGCTGTTGTGCCCGGGCTGTTGCCCTTGGGCTCCCAGCACAGGCCAAGGGGGAGAATCCCCTCCACAAACTGTTGTTTGCTTGAAGCTTTGCTCTGGAACATTCCCAAGGAGCCACCTGCAGTGGCTGGAGCCATCTGTGTGCCCGGGGCCACCAAAGCCGCTCCGGCAGTGCCCTCCTGCCCCGGGCAGGGCAGGGAACACCCGAGGAAAGGCTCGTGCTGGGCTCAGGGCAGGGACAGGGCACTCCCCTGGCGCTGCCACGGGCACAACAGAGCCGGCCTGGGGAAAGGATTGGCGTTTGTGTCCCATGGAATCCCAGCAGGGATTGCTTCTCATTTCACTGCTCTCATTGGATTGGTCATCGATTCAAATCATTTCCCCATGGAATTCCCATGGCAGTGGGCTGGGGGTGAGATCCATCCATGGAATTCTCACCTGATTGGGATGAAAGTGAGATCCAGCCATGGAAATTCCATGGGAATTCCTGCATTCTGCATTCCCAAGTCCCCCCATTTCTCATTCCCATATTCCCATGGGAATTCCCCTTCCCCCAGCCCACACCCACCTTTGTGCTCCAGAGCCCCCTGACCATATCTGATGTATTTTGGAGGCCCTTCCACACTGGTGTGTCCCAGATAATGCTTCATCTGTTCCACCATGATGCCTTTGGATTCCCAGCACCTCTGGGTGATCCAGGTGGCACTGTCGGACACTGCAAAGCTCCCGGATCCCAGCTGGAAGGAGATGAAATCCCACCCATCAGAGCCGTACCGGTGGGATCCATGGATTCTCCGTTGGACAGGAGGTCAGAGCTGGAAACCACCTGCACCCTGTGGAGACCTGGGAATGAGGAGAGAAGAGACCCATGGAGTCATGTCCCAACCCTCTTGGAAAGCAGATAGAAATCTCCCAGGATCCCAAGCACACAGGCTTAGAGACAAAAAAGAATGCAGGGGTTGGTTTGAATCCCTCAGTGAAACTGATATGCATAAAGCCACAGACATGAAGTGGGAAAGTGTGAAAAGTACATATTATATGGCTCTACGCAAGATATTTACTATATGTATTATGTTGTATTAATAGTTTGATAGTATAGTAAATGTAGTTTTGTAGTTAAAATGTAGGTTTTATGTACCAACCACAGGAAAACGTAAATCTTTCAGAGAAAAAGAATTTAATAATTCCTTATCAGAAGAGACCAACTCCTCCTGCCTCGCTCAGCCCTGTGGATGCCATAGAGATTAAAGGAAAAAAGTGATACTAACCAGAGACAATTCTTTGTTTGAATGGAATTTATGCATCATGTATGAAATGTATGAATATTCAACAGGCTATTGCTTTTAAGAGATAATCCTTTGTTAACAGGGGTCCTTCTCCAGAGCTTTTTGCTCAGGGAGGCACCCAGACATCTGTAACTTTGTTTTTTATTGTCTCATATTGTCCTAACTCTAATTGTTCAATTTTTTTACTCTAATTCTATTTTTATAACCATCTTATTTACTATTAAACTTCCAAAATTTTAAAAACAAGTGATTGGCGTTTTTCACAATTATGGTAGCAGAGGATGGTTAAAACACCTCACTGCCGGTGCCTCAGTGGAATCAGGGTGAGGACGGCGCGCCCTGCCCAGTTGGCAGCCTCGCTCTGTGTTCCCCTGCTGTGACCGACAGATGCAGGTTATGATCAATGGACAAAAGGAGGCAATAAAACAAAGAAAAGGGAAAAGATTCCCTAAAACTGCGGTAGTTAGCCCCTAAGACTAAAGTGTACACGAAGACAAAGACCCAAGGACAAAGGACAGGTAAGTACTGGTTTGGACGGGGCGGTTAAGGGGGGGATGAATGTGTGTGAATGAGAGGCAGCTGGTTATCCCAGACCTGCTAAGCGAGTGCGGAGTCTCCTACGCTGCGTTTCCGTTCTTTCATGAGAAAGACGGCCAGTAAAGAGACGAAGCGAGTGATAAGGAGAGTGAGAGAATCCCCCCAGGGGAACTGGGACTGAGTCTTAGAGAAGGGGTGGGACCCCTAGGAAGCAAAAAGTCTGCTGGATTGAGGGGTAAGTGCCCATGAGCATCCAGGACTAAAACTTTTGCTGGGTTGAGGGATTAATATCCTAAGAGCACCCAGGGTTCTGCCGGATTGAGGTTATGCCCAAGAGCATCTGGGGTTGGACAACGCAGCTAGATTGAGGGATAAAGTGCCCAAGAGCATCTGGGGTTGGACAACACAGCTAGATTGAGGGGATATCCAAGAGCACCGGGACTGGCCAGTAACACCTAAAATTGTAATAGGTGATTTGAAAGTAAAAGGTACCTTATTGTTGTTTTGTTGTGTGAGAGTGAGTCACACACAAAATCTGCCTCAGTTTCCCCGGGCGGGTGGGGGCTGTGGCAAAATGTGTGTGTGTGACCTGCAATTCAGCCCTTTTCCTCCGAGCGTGTGGAGGGGGGTGCAGTAGTGAAGTGTAAGTGACACGCAAATCAGCCTCATAGGTGGATCGGCACCAGAGGCGACCAGATTCTGGGCCCTCCTCAGAGGCCCAGCTATACTGGAACCCAGAGACCAAACCCAAGGCGAGGGGGGGGCACACAGAGCCGCGATTCTCTGGCAACAGGGATCGGCTTCATGTCCTAAGGGTGTGAAAGAGTGTGTAAAAGTGAAGGAGAAATGAAGTAAGAGTAGATGGAAGAAAGCACATGTAATGTTGATTGTTATATCTCCTTGGAGGGAGGTGTATGGTATTGAATAGTTGTGTGGGATAGCAGGGATTTTTTGTGTGTGTGCATAGATAGGAGTAAGTGGTCTTTAGGTTGTAAGAGAAAGTCAAAAACAGAGGTGGGGGACAAATAGATAAAATCTTGAAAAATGGGACAGAAAAACAGTAAGTTGGAGAAAAGGAAGAAAAAAGGGTGTAAAAAATTACCAACGGACATGCCTCAAGATAGCAGTCTCGGCATTATGTTAGCTAACTGGGATAAAAACCCTTGTACAAGAAGAAAGGAAAAGATAAAGATGATACAATTTTGCATGATAGAATGGGCAGAGAAGGAAATAAGATCTGACCACGTTTATTGGCCCAGATACGGCTCTTTTGAGAACTTGATTTGTCAGGCACTAAATGTACTTGTAAATTCAAAAGAACAGTTTAATCCCGAAGAAAGAGAATATGCCACATGTTGGAAAAGAGATTTTAAGAAAGTAAAAATCTTTCACATATCAGAAACCCCCGAGATGAAACGAGAAAAGAAAAAGGAGAAAGAAAAAGGAGGGGAACAAGAAGAAAAATAGGAAAAAGAGTGGGATCCTTTGCAGGCTTTGCCCCCTCCGTTCCCGCTCACGCTCCCGCCGTTCGTGGCCGAGCCCCCTGTCCCGGGTCCCGCTTCAGCCCCGCCTGCCCCGGTTCCCGTCCCGAGTGCGGGCTCGCAGCCCGCAGCAGCTGCGCCGGTCCCCGCATACACCCCATCCCCGGCCCCGCCGGTGAATTCGTCTGCCCCGGCCGCCTGGTCCGCACCCGCCCTAAGGGCCGTGCCGGGGGTCCCTCCTGACGCGTGGTCTAAGACCACCGCCCCGACCGTGCCGGGGGTCCCGTCGGTCCCAGCCGTCCTATCTCCGATCGCTTCCCCCACTGCCCGATCCCCGGCTGCCCTGCCCGTGCCGGCTGCGCTGGGCGCTGCCGCCGCTGCTGCTTTGTCTCTGCCGGGAGCCGCTGACTCAGCCGCCACCAGCCCCGTGCAGGCTGCCCACGCTCCCCTCTGGTGTCCCCCAGAACTGCCCCCTCCTCTGCCGGTCCCGGCAGCAAACCCCGCCTACGCTCCGCCCTTGGAGGACCAAGCCTCGGCGCTTTGCCCTCCCCTCACCGCCCTTCCTGCCCTGAGCTCCGTTCCCTCGGTAACCACAGCTACTGCTCAGAGAAACGACTTCTCCCTAGAAATGCCTTATCGAAACACTAGAAGTTCACTTAAAAGACAGCCCTCTCTGGATTCTTTCTCAAAACACGGGAAAAAGACTGCAGAGGATAAAAACCAAAAATGGGATAAAGAAATTAGTCTGTTCCCACTAAGAGAAGTCCCAATGGGAGGGGGTGGAACAGGGTTTGTAAATGCCCCTTTGACTTCTTCTGAGGTCAGAAATTTTAAAAAGGAAATCAAAGGAATTTTAGAAGATCCCATAGGCACAGCTGAACAATTAGACCAATTTTTAGGTCCGAATATTTATACTTGGGAAGAGATGCAGTCTATAATGAAAATAATATTTTCTCAGGAAGAAAGGCAATTAATCAGAGCAGCTGGAATAAAAGTTTGGGAAAAAGAGAACCCACAGGGGCCCCCCGGAGAAGACAAAATGCCAACTGCACCTCCTGAGTAGGGTCAAAATAATGAGGAGGGGAGGAAACACATGAATGAATATCATAATTTAATAATCAAGGGAATAAAAGAGGCAGCACCCCGAGGGCAAAACGCTAAAAAAGCTTTTGAGGCACAGCAAGAAAAAGAAGAATCTCCAACTGAATGGTTAGACAGACTTAGGAGAAATATGAAACAATATTCCGGAATAGACCCTGAAACTGATGTGGGAAAAGCTTTGTTAAGGATTAACTTTGTTACTAATGCCTAGCCAGATATTAGAAAAAAATTAGAAAAAATTGAGGATTGGCATAATAATTCATTAGATGACTTATTAAAGGAGGCTCAGAAAGTTTATGTCCGAAGAGATGAAGAGAAAGCTAAACTGAAAGCAAAACTTATGGCAGTCACCATGCGAGAAAACAATTTCCAAAAAAATCAAAAACATACAGGCACTACTTCTAGACATAAAATTAGTAGAGACAGGGGAAAGGAAAAGAATAGAATCCCAATACAAACCAAGTCTCAGCAGCATTCCAGGAATGTCTGCTTTTACTGTGGGGGCGAAGGAAATTATAGGAAAAATTGTCCTAAGCAGGTAATAGATCTGAAAATCTTCAAAGAGATGAGCACAGAGGAGGAATAGGGAGGTCAAAGGCTCTATTTTTTAGGGGACAAATACCATCTAGAGCCTGTGATAACTCTAAAAGTGGGTCCCCAAGGAGAAGAATTAGAATTTGTGGTAGATACAGGGGCAGAAAGAACCTGCCTGCTAAATGCACCAAAAAGTTATAGTGTGAGTAAAGATACTGCAAAAGTAACAGGGGCAAAAGGAGAAACTTTTACAGTTCCAGTCATTAAAGATGTAGTAATTGAAGGAGAAACTAAAATTTGGGTGGGAGATGTCTTATTAGTCCCAAAGGCAGGTAGCAACTTACTAGGAAGAGACTTACAAGTGAAATTAGGAATAGGGGTTATACCAGAAGATGGGAAAATGACAGCTAAAGTTTTAAAATTAGGCCAAGAGGATGAAGAAAAAATTAACAAGGAAGTTTAGGCTGGGGAAGGAAATAGGGGAGGATTAAATATTGACCCTATAAGTGTTACAATAGAGAGAGAAGATTGTCCCATACGTGTATGTCAATACCCCATATCTTTAGAAGGACGGGAAGGTTTGAAGCCAGTAATAGAAGGACTAATAAAGGACGGGACACTAGAACCTTGCATGTCTCCCCATAATACCCCTATTCTCCCAGTAAAGAAGCCTGATAGGAGTTATAGACTAGTACAAGATTTAAGGGAGGTTAACAAAAGAACTCGGTCTCGTTACCCAGTGGTACCCAATCCCTATACACTTCTAAGTAAAGTTCCACCCCAGCATCAGTGGTTTAGTGTAGTGGATCTTAAAGATGCTTTTTGGGCCTGTCCACTGGCCAAGGAGAGCCGAGATATCTTTGCCTTTGAATGGGAGGATCCAAAAACTGGAAGAAAGCAGCAATTAAGATGGACGAAATTACCGCAGGGGTTCACGGAGTCTCCAAACTTATTTGGGCAAGCTTTAGAAAAAATACTGCAAGCCTTCTCCACTCCTCCTAGAATACAAATTATCCAATATGTGGATGATCTTCTACTATCTGGGGAAGATGAAGTTGAAGTTAGAGAAGCTACAATAAAACTTTTAAATTTTCTTAGAGGAAAAGGATTAAGGGTATCAAAAGGGAAACTGCAATTTGTAGAACCAGAAGTAAAATATCTTGGACACTTGATAAGTAAGGGTAGTTGAAGGCTCAGTCTAGAGAGAATTGCAGGAATTTTATCCCTTCCACCTCCCTCTTCAAAGAGGGAAATCAGAAAACTACTCGGATTATTGGGATATTGTAGATTATGGATTGAGGGGTACACACAGACAGTAAAATTTTTGTATGAAAAGTTGACAGAGGGAGATAATAAAAAATGGACCAAGGAAGATGATGATAAATTAGAAAAATTGAAGTTAAAACTGGCCTCAATACCAGCTTTAAGCTTACCTTCACTAGAAAAACCCTTTCATCTGTATGTGAATGTAGAAAAGGGAGTAGCTCATGGAGTTCTGGTCCAGGAGTGGGGAGGAGTAAAGAGACCAGTAGCTTATTTATCAAAGATGTTGGACCCAGTGAGCCACGGCTGGCCAGTATGTATTCAAGCTATAGCCGCTACTGCAATCCTGGTAGAAGAAAAGTTGTAAACTTACTTTTAGAAATAAACTAATTGTGTGCACACCTCATGCGGTTCGAAATGTGTTAAATCAGAAAGCTGAGAAATGGTTGACAGACTCTAGAATGTTAAAATATGAAGCAATCTTGATAGATAGTGATGATCTGACATTAGAGGTAAACATTACTTTGAATCCAGCTCAATTCTTACATGGAGAACCAGCAGATAACCTAATACATAATTGTTTAGAAATTATCCAATACCAAACAAAAGTTTGAGGGGATCTTGAAGAACAAGCCCTTTCAGAAGGGGAAATAATCTATGTGGATGGTTCCTCCAGATGTCTACAAGGAAAAAGAATGTCAGGTTATGCAGTAGTTGATGGAAAAAACATGCAAACTATTGAAAAAGGAAAATTACCTTCAAACTGGTCAGCTCAAACTTGTGAATTATATGCTCCAAAAAAGGCACTGGAATATTTAGCACACAAGAAAGGAACTATATACACTGATTCGAGGTATGCTTTTGGAGTAGTACATACTTTTGGAAAAATTTGAGAAGAAAGAGGATTACTTAACTCAAGAGGAAAAGGATTAGTACATGAAGGAGTCATTTTAGAGATTTTAGAGGCATTAAAAACTACCTGAAGAAATAGCTATAGTGCACATTAAGGGACACTAAAGAGGAGTGACCCCAGAAATAAGAGGAAATAATTTAGCAGATCAGGAAGCTAAGGATGCAGCAGAAAATGGAGCTGAAAGAGTTATGTTAATATTAACTCCAAATGAGGAAAAATTGGAAATCCCAAAGTTTAGTGAAGCAGAGAAAAAAGAATTAAACAAGATAGGAGGAGAACAGGCTGAATCAGGGAAATGGAAACTTCCTGATGGAAGACAATTACTTAATAAAATACTGGCTAGAAAAATATTAGAAGACATGCATCAGAAAACCCACTGGGGTACTCAGGCCTTGTGTGATCATTTTTTAAGGAACTATGGATGCATTGGGATTTTTGGAGTAGCAAAGCAAGTAACTGAAAAATGTATAACTTGCCAAAGGATAAACAAAAAGGTGATGAGAAAAACAACATTAGGAGGTCGTGAGTTAGCTCTTCGACCATTTCAAAGTATCCAAGTAGATTTTACTGAACTTCCTCAAGTACAAAGATGGAAGTATTTATTAGTAATAACAGACCATCTAACTCATTGAGTAGAAGCAGTTCCCACTACCAAGGCCTCAGCCAACATGGTAAGTAAGACCCTTTTAGAACAGATTATTCCCAGATATAAAATAGTTAATAGAATAGACTCAGACAGAAGAACGCATTTTACGTTAAAAGTGTTACAACAGATAATTCAATCTTTAGGGATAAAATGGGAGCTGCATACCCCATGGCATCCACAGAGTTCTGGTCGTGTAGAAAGGATGAACCAGACTTTAAAGAGAACTTTGACCAAATTAATAGTTGAAACCCAAATGTCATGGGTACAATGCCTACCTTTGGCCTTACTGAGGATCCGAACACAACCCAGGTCAGACCTGGGAGTGTCACCCTATGAAATGATGTTTGGGTTACCCTTTTTAACCACCCAACATGAAAATGCTACCTATGAGGTAGGGGAAATGAGCGTTAAAAAGATACGTTAACACCATTGCAAAAACTCTTGAAACTTACGGTTGAAAGAAATATTCCCTCAAACCACACCTTTAGACTTTAAAATCCATAATGTTCATCCAGGGGAATGGGTGCTAGTAAAAACCTGGAAAGAACAATCTTTAACTCCTCAATGGGAAGGTCCTTTTCAGGTATTGCTGACGACTGAGGCTGCGATCCGGACCAAGGAACGAGGGTGGATCCACGCCAGCAGAATCAAAGGACCTGTGGAAGAACCTAAGGAGTGGACGATTACATCTGAACCGGGTGATACAAAACTGACTCTTAAACGGGGACTGGGTGGTAATGAACTGGGAAGACCCAAATGGTCCAAGAAACATACCCAGGATCACACCTAATTGGGAGATAAGGCCAAGCTTATATCAGTGGTTTCAAGTACCACCTGGACAAGCTTTGAGACGCCTCCGATACCCTCCTTGGGGAGGAATACTTCCACTCCAAACAGGAGGATCAGGACTGTTTCGGACAGAGAACTCTTGTATTCACGCCTTAGCCTGTGATTTATGCAAAGAGGAAGAGGAGTTGCAACTTCCATCAGTGCCAGACCAAATACCCTGTTTGATCCACCCAAATACCAGACATGCTAGTTAAGTTAAATGTAAATGTTTAAATTGTAGGAAGAATTGGTATTATAGTTCACACAAGCGACACTCTCGTTGCAGGAAGTGTCAAGGGCCAAATCGATCTCCTATCCAAGTAGAATTCGAAGAAACTGAAATAATAACTTTGTTTTGTGGATGGGAATTATTAGTGCCTGTTGAATGGGAGATACCTGAAGAACAGTGGGAAACGACAGTTAAGGAGTGTCAAAAATGATTTGTCTGGAAATTAGCTAAGAGGAAGTGACAAGGAAATAGAGGGCAAGACCAGATTGGCCTCTGTATTCGCTACCAAGAAGATCAAATACACCTGGTGTGGTTTGCAACCCCATAGGCATGGGAGGTGGGAGTATAAGCCATACTGGACCTCTGTTACTCCTTTTTCTGTCACTCAATTTTTGTCTTCTCCCTTTTGGGATATCGACAAGGCCATGCTACAGATGTTACCAAAAGCTGTACATGGAAAGACACCGAGGTTCTTTTTTCATTTCTCACACTCATGTCAACAGTCACTGTTATAACCCGTCCAAATTAGGCAATTGCATACATAAAGGGAAGAAGTACTGGATTGCAGAGAACTTAGGAACAAGTGGTAGCAGGATGGGAAGTCAGTGCCCAAAAGAGGAGAGATGGATTTGTTTTACCTACATTACTGGGCACAAAGCACAAGATTTAGTAAAAGAGCAATTGATAAGCAAAAAGGCTAAGTCAGTACAACCACCTAAACCTGTGCCAATTTCAATCAACGATTTGTATTCCAAACTTGAACAGCAATTAGAGAAAGAAATAGATATCTCAAGGATGGGTAAAAATCAGTTTGTAGAATTGGGGGAAAGAATAAGTAAGGAACTTAACATAACCAATTGTTGGGTCTGTGGAGGGGCTTTGATGTCAGAAGAATGGCCATGGAAAGGCAGCAGCTTAGGCCCAATTGAGCTTCTAAAATGGAACCAAGCAAGTACAAGTGGAGAAAACAGACCAGAAGGGTGGATTTTAAGCTCAACAGTGATAGGGGAAGAATGTCTCTGGCACACTGGGAAAAGGTTCCTTCATGAAGTAGGAAAAACACCCTGTAAAAGATATAAGGTTAGTAATGGAACTTCTGTATGGTGGGTCCCAGAAGAACCAACCGTGTATTGGACCCAAGAAAAAGCAAAAGAAAAGAATTGTAAGTATGATAACAAAACAAACATTTTTCAATGTAATGATACAGGTAAAAATCCTTACTATGGCATCCCAGAAATTTCCAAATTTTGGGAGAATATAGATCAACAAAAAATTAACTATTGGAAAGCTCCAGACGGCTTATTTTGGATATGTGGAAAAAGAGCATACCCAAAACTCCCCTCTCAGTGGAAAGGGAGCTGCACTCTGGGAATTATACAGCCAGGATTTTTTCTTCTACCAGGACCTGGTGGGGATCAATTAGGGATACCAGTTTACGAGGATCTAAAGAGAAACAAAAGAGAATTGATTGGAGGATTCCAAAAATGGGGAGATGAGGAATGGCCCCCTGAACACATACTGGAAACATATGGGCCAGCCACCTGGGCACAAGATGGGAGTTGGGAATATCGAACCCCAATTTATATGCTAAATCGTATTATAAGACTACAAGCCACTGTCGAGATAATAACGAACAAAACTGGTCAGGCAATGGAATTAATATCAAGGCAACAAACCCAAACAAGAGCGGCTGTGTATCAGAATAGGTTGGCTTTAGACTATCTATTAGCTGAAGAAGGGGGTGTTTGTGGAAAGTTCAGTATATCAGATTGTTGTTTAAAAATAGACGACAATGGAGATGCCGTCATGGACATAGTCAATGATATCAGAAAAATCGCCCACGTACCAGTTCAAAAGTGGGAATCAATGCTAAATACTAGCTGGTGGGATAATGTGTTGGGAGTAGAATGGTGGAAAAAGTTAGGCTTCTTCCTTTTATGTGCTACAGCTGGTCTAATATTTCTTCCTTGTTTGATCCCCTGTTTCATTCAGCTCATCACCAGTGTGGTACAAGGCATGCAATTAGTGAACATAGACCAAAAGTTGCCTACAACACCACCACCACAAAGGATTATGGTGTTAAAGAAACAAAATAATATAGAAGACCCCTTCAAAGAAGCGAGATTGATTTAGGAAAAAAATGAGCAAATAATGAAGGCTAGAAAACAATGAATATTGCTCTAGCCAAATTAATTATAAAAAGAAAGAGGGAGGATTGTGAAAAGTGCATATTATATGGCTCTATGCAAGATATTTAATATATGTATTATGTTGTATTGATTGTTAATGTTGTATTAATATTTTGATAGTATGGTAAATGTAGTTTTGTAGCTAAAATGTAGTTTTTATATGCCAACCACAGGAAAACGTAAATCTTTCAGAGAAAAAAAGAATTTACTACTTCCTTATCAGAAGAGACCAACTTCTCCTGCCTTGCTCAGCCTTGTGGACACCATAGAGATTAAAGGAAAAAAGTGATACTAACCAGAGACAATTCTTTGTTTGAATGGAATTTATGCATCATGTATGAAATGTATGAATATTTAACAGGCTATTGCTTTTAAGGGATAATCCTTTGTTAACAGGGGTCCTTCTTCAGAGCTTTTTTGCTTGGGGAGGCACCCAGACTTCTGTAACTTTGTTTTTATTGTCTCGTATTGTCCTAACCCTAATTGTTCAATTTTTTACTCTAATTCTATTTTTATAAGCATCTTATTTACTATTAAACTTTCAAAATTTTAAAAACAAGTGATTAGCATTTTTCACAAGGTATGTGAGACTTGTAGGCCTCCTCTGCCCAGAAACCCATTGAACAGTGATGAAGACAGGAAATAGGAGTCCTACCAAGGGTTCATTTATCACATTTGCATTGAAAAGGTAGAAAGGTCAGAATGAGGATGACTTCTTTACTTCCTCATTTTGGGGATCCCTCCCCAAGAAAAGGACCACCGACACATTTCACAGAACCAACTATGCATGCTTAATAGCTTTTGAGCTAATTACCATACGAAGCGGGGAATGGGATGCACCAGAGTTATGAATATGCATTTGTGTTTTGGGTATTTAATACTTTTGTAAATAAAAGGACTCTGTGATCACCTGTAAACTGTGGTGTGAATTTGGGAGCTATCCCGCACGCTGCCCGGTGTTGTAATAAACATACACTTTCTAACTTTAAACTGTGAGAGAGTTTTTGTCCATCTCAGTTGGGTATCGATACTAGATCAGTACCCATATTTTCTTTAATAAGTCAAGATGACCTTGCTTACATAGATTCTGGACAATGATCAGGGATTGGACAATAAGGTTGCCACCTCTCCACTCCACTGGCCAGGCTAGAAGTCCATCAACTGTCCCTCATCAGAGAGGAATGTGAAAACAACCACTTTGTTTATGTTACAAGCATGAGAAGGCTCCACTACAGAAATGTCAACATTCACAGAAGGCTAAAACTCAGGGCAACAGCCAGCCTGTTCTGATACACCACCACCCTGGTTTGGGATAATTGCTTTGCTAGTAGCTCTAGGGCTCTTGCTGTTTTATTAGTGTTATTTTTTTTTACAACTGTTGGCAATTTAATATTACAGTTCAACACATGTATAGGGGTTCGGTATCTCCAGCTTCCATCCTGAGCCCAGGTAGTGGGTCTGTAGCATTCAATAATTTTTTCTGGTGGCCATTCTTCATCTCTCCAAGTTTGAGTCCCTCTTGTTAGATCTCGTTTCCATTTTCAGTGTATTTGCTTTTATAGTGGTTTTCCCAATATCCTGTCTTGTGGTTTTGGTAACAAAAAAACCCTGGTTGTATTATCCCAATTGTATAACTGCCTCTCCAGTCCTTAGGTAACTTACTATAGGCCCATTTCCACAAATCCAAAACATACCTTCATGAGCGTCCCAGTCTATTGTGGTCCTTGGGAGGTTTTCCCAAAATGTCTTTAGATTTTCTGCCTTCTGGACAGGATTTCCTATGCTCCTATTGCACTGAACTAACCCTGATTCCTTTACTGTACAATTGTTGTTATTAAACGGACTCCAATATTTATTAGGTGCCTCCAGCCACTACCAATTAGCTGTAGAGTTTGTGGTATATACCTTCTTACAGGGAGTCTCTCCTACTTTGGTTTTAGAAGTATTCCTTTTTTGAGGGGGGGGAACAAACACTTGTTCCTTACCACTGAATCTGTTAGTACCCATCCTTTAGGACTGTCTTCTGGTTTGGTAATTTTACTTCAATTCCATTTTAAAATTTGCTTAACCTCTAGCCCTGCACACCTCTATGGCTGCTGTTTTGTCATATGGGAACTTTTATAAATCTTGCAATTAAAAGCATTTAATTCAGCTGCTACTTGCTACATCAAGTCTAAAAATAAATTTTGGCTCAAGGTGGGAAAATTTAATTCGGACACCTTCTTTTTTAGGTTCTCACAGAAATCAGAATCTGGGTTTTCAGGCTGTGTTGTTTTCTTTATAGTTTTTATTGCCTTTTGAACTCAACTCTCTTTATACTGATCCTGTACTCCCCTGTTATCAGTATGTCCTTACATGCCTGATTTGGTGAAACATATATATTCTTCTCCCCTGGGACATACAGAGCTGCTAATTGATCTTCCTTTTTCTTTGTTTTGGCCTATCTAAAATTCTTGTCCACTCTCAGTACGTTTTTGCAACTTCTCCTGGGCATAGTATTTTGCATTCACACGAGTGTTTGCTACCGTGGTGGATATAAAGCCTCGTCCATATCGGACGGTTTGATAACACTGGGTGCATGACCCTGCCCAGGCCGGATTTAGACTCAAGGTAGTAATTATGAGTAGGGGTCCAGTATAACGTACCCTTCCATTCCACCAACCTATTGGGTTGCCACCAACAGCTGGGGTCTGCATCTTTTTCATGGCAAGGGTAGGGGTTAATCTCGTCTTGCCCCCTGATGTTGCTTTTTGGGTTTTTTTCACCCACTGACTCTTTACTCTCTCTTAATTCTTTGTCTTTACCTGGTAGGTTGTCGAGGTCACACTCCACTCTTTTAAGATCTGGTTTTGCTCACAAATTGTGTTTAGTCTTGTTCACCCATAGCTTCCACTATTTTTTATTATCCTGGCATACTCAACCTGTTGTCACTAATATTTTCAGTGCTAGATCTGTTTCCTTCTGGATCTAACTTTCACAACTTAAACAAAGGCCTCTCAGAATCCTGGCTCCCGATAAGTGGGCATACCACAACTCTCTACATTCTATGTACCTAAAACAGCCCCAGGGGTTACAGTCACAATTCAGGCTGGTACATTCTACTTCTCTTGGTCTTAGGTGGTTCTTTTTATGATGTCTCCTTGACATTCACTTGCCCTTCTTTTCCGAGGTTATTTGTAGATCCCTGGGCTGTGAGGTGATTTTCCACTGCCACCATTGGTGGTTCCACTGGTTCTTTGACTTTTGATGTGTGAGTCCACCCTTTCTTTGCTGTTCTCACTGATGTGTCTGTTGTTAAGAGAGTTAAATACGGACCTTCCCATTTTGGGGTTAAAGTCTCTTCTTTCCAGCTTTTAATAAATACTCCGTCTCCTGGTTGTATCTTATGAATTTTAAACCCCAGTGGTCCCGTTTGGGCTAGCATTCCTTTTTCCTTTAACTTGGTCACATGCTGTCCAATTGTTTGGATATAATTTCGAATAGATATATCTTCAATCATTATTGATGTTCAGGGTATTTCCTGGGAATATGGCATTCCATAAAGCATTTCATATGCTTAAAGCCCCGTATCTGCATTGGGAAGTGTTCTTATGTTAAGCAAGGCTAGAGGTAAACATTTTACTCATGACATCTTAGCCTCAATCATTCATTTGGTTAATTGTTGTTTTAGAGTTTGGTTCATCCTTTCCACCCTTCCAGAACTTTGAGGGTGCCAGGAATATTCCCAGGAAATACCCATGGCTTGTGATACCCCCTTAATAACACTAAAGGTAAAACGGGGGCCCTGATCAAAATCAATGGCCCGAATAACTCCAAATCAGGAAATAATTTGTTCCAATAGTATTTTAGCTACAAATTTGGCAGTGGCCCTTGCAGCTGGGCAAGCTTTTACCCAGTGAGTGTTAGTTGGACTACTAACACTAAAAGATACTTCCATCTACCAAGATTTGGAAGCTCAGTATAATCCACTTGAACCCTCTCAAAGGGTCGGTATGCTATTTTTCTGTCAGGGTTTGTCTCATTACTTTCTTGTTAACCTGACAGGTAAGACACCCTTGTGTTATTTGTTTGGCTATTTTAAAAATTCTAATACAGCCATAATACTTTAAAAAAATGATCACACAAGGCCCTTGTTCCCCAGTGAGTACACTGATGTAATTGGTTTAAAATCCTCCGTGCACAGGCCTTGGGCAAAATTTCTCTTCTGTCCAAGAGTACCCATTTCCCCCTGTTCTTTCTTAGCCTCTAATTTTGTATAGGTTCCTCCTCCTGAGAGCTATAAACTTTTGGCTGCTCTTCCCAAAATTTCTGTTATGGTATTTAGCTGAATTGGTGGGGGTTTTTTGTTTGGTTGGTTTTTTGTTTTGTTTGTTTGCTGTTTGTTTTTTGGTTTTGTTTTTAATTTAAAAGCTGTTTTTTTCGCAGCCCAGTCAGCTGTGTTATTTCCCATTGCTAAATATCTCATTCCCCTCTAATGGCCTTTTACATATATTACAGCTATCTCTTTTGGTCTCTTTAGTGCTTCAAGCATTTTGAGTAACAGTTCTTAATGAATCAACCTTTTCCCTCTGGTGTTGATCAAACCTCTTTCTTTCCAAATCTTCCTAATGGTATGTACAATCCCAAAGGCATATTTTGAATCAGTAAAAAGAGTCTCCACTTTGTCTTTTAGGAGTTCTAAAACCTGGTACAAAGCATATAACTCACAAACCTGAGATGACCAGCTGGAACTTAATCTTTTT
>NW_026690265.1:0-67698 GCF_015227805.2 Hirundo rustica | reverse complement strand
CAAATCCCCCCCGGCCCCTCCCGGGACCCTCGCATCGCAAACAGCCCCAAACCCCCCCGAAATCGCCCCAAACTCGCGGCGCGCCGGGACCGGATCCACCCGCGGGCGGCGGCGCTTTGAAGTGGCGGCCCCGGGATCCCCCCGGGACCCCTCCCCACATCCCCGACCCCCCCCAAACCCCCCCAAACCCCCCAGACCTCCCCCCGCCCCCTCCCGGATTCTCCGCGGGCGCCGGCGCCGCTTCGTGCGCGGAGCTGCGGCTCCAGTGGAGGGATCCTGTGGGGTCCCGGGCACCGATGGACCCCCGCGCCCCACAGAGGGGCTGGAGAGACCCCCGCGCCCCACAGAGGGGCTGGAGAGACCCTCGCGCCCCACAGAGGGGCTGGAGAGACCCCCGCGCCCCATAGGGGTACTGGAGAGACCCCCGCGCCCCACAGGGGTACTGGAGAGACCCCTGCGCCCTACAGAGGGGCTGGAGAGACCCCCGCGCCCCACAGAGGGGCTGGAGAGACCCCCGCGCCCCATAGGGGTACTGGAGAGACCCCCGCGCCCCACAGAGGGGCTGGAGAGACCCCCGCGCCCCATAGGGGTACTGGAGAGACCCCCGTGCCCCACAGAGGGGCTGGAGAGACCCCCGTGCCCTACAGAGGGGCTGGAGAGACCCCCGCGCCCCACAGAGGGACTGGAGAGACTCCCGTGCCCTACAGAGGGGCTGGAGAGACCCCCGCGCCCCATAGGGGTACTGGAGAGACCCCCGCGCCCCACAGAGGGGCTGGAGAGACCCCCGCGCCCCATAGGGGTACTGGAGAGACCCCCGTGCCCCACAGAGGGGCTGGAGAGACCCCCGTGCCCTACAGAGGGGCTGGAGAGACCCCCGCGCCCCACAGAGGGACTGGAGAGACTCCCGCGCTCCACAGAGAGGCTGGAGAGACCCCCGCGCCCCATAGATGGTCGGGATGGAGCCCCCCATACCACACACAGGGCCCCCCCCCGGGCCCTATAGATGCTCTGCATGCCCCCCCTCAGCGCCCCATAGAGGGGCTCTATAGGCCCGCGCTGTTTACGCTGTTAATGACGATCCATTAATTATCAATTAATGATTATTAATTACTCCCCGCCGCCGCCGTTCGTTCTGGGCGCGGGGCGGTGCCTATAGAGGGACCTATGGGGGGGCTATGGGGGGATCTATGGGGTCTGTGAGGGGCTATAGGAGCTGTGTGGGGCAATGGGGGGATCTGTGGGGGCTCTATGGGGCTATGGGGGGCTCTATGGGGCTATGGGGGGGGATCTGTGGGGGGCCTGTCCATCCTCCAGACCCCCAAACCACCCCATAGACCCCCAGTCTCCTCCTGTAGATCCCAAACCCTCCTCTCGCCCCCTCTCGGCCCCCCCGATCGCGGCGGATCAAAGCGGCCCCATTGATCCCGGGATCGATCGGGGCCGGGGGCTCGGGGGGCTCCGGGGGGCTCGGGGGGTCCGGGGGGGCCGGGGGGGCTCCGGGGTGAGGGGGGGTCTTTGGGGGGGGGCGGTCTGGGCTCGCTGCCATCGCCGCGGGTCATGAAACAACGAGGCCGCGCGGGCGGTAATTGGGGTCATGAATAATTAATATGGGGCGGGGGAGGGGCCGTGGGAACGGGGGGAGGGTTCGGGGGGGCTGGGGGGGCGTTGGGGGTCTGTGGGGGCGTTTGAGGGGCTTTAGAGGTGTTCTGGGGAGGGGCTCGGGGTCTGTAGGGGTTTGGGGGGGTCTATGGGGGAGTTGGGTGGGGTGTGGGGGTCCGGGGGGGCTTAGGGGTCTATAGGGGGCTTGTGGGTGTTTGAAGGGTGTGGGGTGGGGGTTTAGGGGATGTCTGGGGCTCTGCGTGTTTAAGGGGGGGTGATAAGGGCCGTGTCTGTAGGGGGGTTATGGGGGGGCGTTTAAGGGGTCGGGGGTGTCCATATAGGGGATCTGTGTCTATAGGGGATCCCTGTGTGTGTGTTTAAGGGGTCTGTGTCTATAGAGGATCTGTCTATGGGGGATCTCTGTGTGTATAAGGGATATCTGTGTTCATATAGGGGATCTCTGTGTGTATAAGGGATATCCATGCCCCTATAGGGGATCTCTGTGTGTATAAGGGATATCCATGCCCCTATAGGGGATCTCTGTGTGTATAAGGGCTCCCCGTGCCCTATAGGTGCTTTCCGTGCCCGGCGGTGGCCGCGGGCCCCAATTCCCAGCGCGGGTCGTTAACGCGGCGCGATAAAAAAACCCCAAACCCACTTGAAAAGCGGCGAATCCCGAAATCCCAAATAACGAGGAACCGGCGCCGCAGCCGGGGGGCACCGGGGGGAGGGGTGGGGGACGGGGGGGGGGAAGGGCGGTGGGGGGAGGGGAAATCCCTCCCTGCGCCCCTGAATGCGCCCCTAAAGCTGAGCCTCTGTCCATAAATCACCCCCTACCCACCCTGTGCCCCTATGAACTCACCCCAAACACAGCTTGGAACCCCATGATCTTCACCCGCCCCCCGAAATCTGCTCCCACGCCCTCAAAGCCCCCCTGGACCCCCAAACCCTCCTAAATCCCTCCCACTCCCCAAATCCCCTGCCCCACAGGTGTGACCCCTCTGCCATGGACTGCACCTGTGTGTCCGACCTGCTCCTCACGGCTCCGGTGCCGGCGCTCTGGACCCCAGGTACCCCCGGGACCCCTGGCAGGGAGGGGGCACATCTGGGCCACATCTGGGGCACCCCACCAGGGTCACGGACACACCTGGGCCACAGCTGGGCCACATCTGGGGCACCCCACCAGGGTCACGGACACACCTGGGACACACCTGGGCCACACCTGGGGGACCCCACCAGGGTCATGGACACACACGCTGTCCCCTCAGTGTCTGCGTTCCCCGAGCGGGCGCGGGAGGGGACACCGATGATGTCACAGTGACAGTGTCACCCCGATGACGTCACGCGGATGACGTCACACCGACGGCGTCCCCGCAGGGTTCGCCTTCCCCGAGTGGGCCTACAAGGCGGAGTCGAGCCCCGGCTCGCGGCAGATCCAGCTGTGGCACTTCATCCTGGAGCTGCTGCGGCAGGAGCAGTACCGCGAGGTCATCGCCTGGCAGGGCGACTACGGCGAGTTCGTCATCAAGGACCCCGACGAGGTGGCGCGGCTGTGGGGGGTGCGCAAGTGCAAGCCCCACATGAACTACGACAAGCTCAGCCGCGCCCTCAGGTCAGGGGGAGCCCAAAGCCCCGGGCCCGGGACCCCCGGAGTCACCCCGGGGACACTGCGGATACCGGGGGGAACACCGGGGGGGAGACAAGATGGCCTCTAATCCCTGTCCTGGGGACCCCCGGAGCCACCCCGGGACCCCCCAGGGGTGCTGGGGAACACTGGGGGGGGGGGGTGGGGGTCTCTGGGGGGACCCGGGCAGGTCCAGGGGGCGTTGGGGTGGGCGATACCCGCGGGAGCGGGCACAGCGGGAATCGGCACCGCGGGCACTGGGTGAACTGGGGCGGTTCTGGGGGCGCCGCGGGGGTCCCAGCGAGGCCGCGCCCCCTCCCCAGGTATTACTACAACAAGCGGATCCTGCACAAGACAAAGGGGAAGCGCTTCACGTACAAGTTCAACTTCAGCAAGGTGGTGCTGGTGAATTACCCGCTCCTGGAATTAGGGGGGGGGGCTCCGCTGCTGCTGACCCCCGGGCCCTGCCCCGCCGCCACCCCCGGCCCCGAGTGCGCCCCCATTACCCCCGAGGTACGGCGGGGGGAAAAGAGGGGAGGGGGCTTCTGTGGGGGCCGCCCCCGAGGTGCTGGGGGGAACCGCGGGGGAGCTCTGAGTGAGATACGAGGGGAATTTGGGGAGGGGGCTTCAGTCGCAGCCGCTCCCGAGGTACAGAGGGGTAACTGGGGGGGGTCTTCGTTTGGAGTAATCTCTGGGATGCGGAAGGGAATTGGGGAGGGGTCTCCAGTCACAGCCAGCCAAGGCATTGGGGTGAAACTGGGGGGGCTCTGAGTGAGAATTGGGGAGGGGTTTGCACCTGGAGCCACCCCCGCGGTACCGGGGAACACAGGGAGGGTCTCCCATAGACCCCTCCCCAAATTCAGCTCCCTCCTACCCCCCAGACGCTGCAGTCACTGTTCTGCGCCCCCCGCCCCACCGACCCCCCCGGGCGGCCCCCCGTCTTCGAGAGACCCCCCGAGACCCCCGAGAAGCTGCGGCTGGAGGCGGCCGTGCCCTTCCTTGGCTCCGGTGAGGGGGGGCCGCGACCCCCAAAATGGGAGGGGACACAGGGATGGGACCCCCAAACAGGACCACGAAATGGGGGGCGACACCAGGAATGGGATCCTGAAACAGGAAAAGGACCCCCAAAATAGGGACCCCCAAAATGGGCGGGGGCCCCGGGAAGGGGGACCCCAAAACGGGCAGGGACCCCCGGGCGGGAAGGGGACCCCCGAAACGGGGACCCCCAAGACGGGCGGGGACCCAGGGGAACGGGACCCCATGGACAGGACCGAGACCCCCAAAATGGGTCAGGGATCCCTAAAACATCCTCCCCAAATCCAGTGCGGGTCCCCAAACACATCGGGGGACACCCCCCAGTCCCACCGAACGATCCCCCCCGAGGGAGCCCGCGCCCCCCTGAAGCCCCCTCCCCACTTCCCGCAGGTCTCTCGGGGTACTCGAAGGCTCCGGCGCTTTTGGGGGGGGCGGGCTACGGGCGGCCCCCCCTCCCCGAATACCCCTGGGGGTGGGGGTCGTACCTGCCGGGGGCGCTGCCGCTGCCCCCCCCCGCCAAGCTGCCCCCCCCCGCCGCGCTCTACCCCCCCCCCGTTTTACCTGCCGCCCCCTCCCCCCGCAGCCCCCGCGCCCCCCGCGCCCCCCCACACCGGGGGGGGGGCGGGGGCGGTGGGGGAGGGCTCGGACTCGGAGCTGGAGGTGACGGATGGGGGGGGGGCGAGCTCGGGGGACGAGGCCGAGACCCCCCCCCCGGCCCAGAGCCCCTCCCCACCGCAGCCCCCCGTCCGCGGGAAGGGCCCCACACGCACCTGAGAGACCCCGCGTGGGGGGGGCCCCACATCCAGCCCCGACCGCCCCAAAATTGGGGGGGGGGAGTGTGTGCCACATCCGGCTCCGGGCCCCTGTAAATTGGGGGGGGGGGGGGTGTCCCATGTGCGACCCTGATTCCCCCTAAATTGGGGGGGGGTTTCCGATCCAGGCCTGAGCCCCCCCTCACAACCCAGCGGGGAACAAACACAGGCTGGACCAAGGCCGGTTCCCCCCCGCCCCCCAAATCACGGGGGGGGCCTCTCCCCGCCACCTCCCCCTTTTCCCAAGCTGATTTTGGGGAGGGGGCGACTTTGTGCCCTCCCCCTTTTTAAGTCCCCCATTGGAAGTGCAATATGGTTGTGCCCCCCCTCCGTGCCCCCCCCCCCGCTTGTGTCGTTGTGATGGAGGAACAAGCCCCCTCCCAAAAAGACCCCTCCCCAAATTCCTGTGGCCTCCCCCTGTAAATACCCCCCCACTCTGCCGCCCCCCCCAGCGGCTGCTCAAGCAATAAAAGACCCCTCGCTCGGCCTCGTTTTATTTGGGGGGGGTGGTCGTGGCGTGGAGGGGCTCCTGGCAGGTTGGGGAGGGGTCCCCACTGTGCCCCCCCCAAAAAAAACCCCAGTAGAACAGAAGCAACATTGGCTTTATTTGAATTTCCTGAAATTCTTTGGTTTTCCACCCAAACTGGAGGGGGCGGAAGCGGCGGGGGGAGTTTTTTGGGGCCACCCCCAAATATAAATTTATGTACATCACCCCCCAGCACTAAAATGGGGCAGGAGTCTCCCCCCATATAAATTCATATAAAATCGCAGCAAATATATAAAACCAGAACAAACAGCGCGGGTGGGGCACGGGGGGGGGCACCCCCCTAGCGGGATGTGGGGGGACGCCCCCACCCCAAAATAAAAGTGGGGGGGCGTGGGGAACCCCCTCCCCACAAACATCGGGCTCGGTGTTTGTCGCCCTCCGGTGGCGCCTCCTGGTACTGCGGCCCCGAATTGAGAGGGAGTCGCCAATTCTCCTGTGGGGGGAAAAGGGGTCAGAGGGGGCGAGGCGAGACCCCTGGAGCCCCCAAATTCCCGCGGGCGCCTCCTCACCTGCCCTCATGTGAAGAGGCCGCGCTTGGCCAGGAAGAGCTGCCAATAATGGTCCTCGATTTCCTGGGCGGGATTGATTGGGGAGGGTCCTCACACGCACTTTTGGAGGAGGGGGCAAGAACCCCCCTCAAGACCCCTCCTCCCCCTCCAGACCCCTCGAGCTCCACCAGGGGGTCCAGACGCCCCTTTCTGTGTGGGGCAGAGACCCCCAAACCCCTCGTTATGGGTTGGGGGGGGTCTCACTCCTGCTTTTGGGGAGGGCAGCAGTCCCCCACAGCTCCCACGAACCCCCAGAACCACGCCCCGGACCCCCCCAAACACCCACCCACCTTCCGAATTCCGCATTAGGACCCTCCCTGCGCCCCCCCTCACCTTGAGCCCCCTCAGGGACTCCTCCAGTGCTCCCAGTTCAGCCCCCAGCCAGGCTGCTGGGCCGGGGGGGAGCCCCAGCCGGGGCGGGGGGCTCTGCTCGGGACCCCCTCCTTCGGGCAGCCCCCCCGGAGCCCCCCAGGGGCCGTTGGGGGACCCCCCTGCGAGAGATTGAAAGGGGGAGAGGGCTGTCACATACTGAAAGTTCAGAACCGCCCCCCCACCCGCACCCCCCTCCAAATTTCTGTGACCCCCCCCTTCTCTCTTTTTCTTGTCCCCCTCCCCTTTTTTTACCCCCCCTTCCTCGAGCACCCCAGATTTCGGTGCCCCCCTCCCCCTTGCCCCCCCAGGCCCCCCCACACCTGCGGCCCCCCCCCCCGGGGCGCTCCCCGTCGCTCTCGGCCCCATCCCCCGCGTGTCTCCGCTCCTGCTCGGGGGGGGCCGCGCCGGGACCCCCCCCCCAGATCCTGCTCGGGGGGCGGGGGCTCCTCGCCGGGCTCGCCCCCCGCCCGCAGCAGCCGCCGCAGCGCCGCCACTGGGGCACGGGAAGGGGGGGGCGCTTAGGAGAGAGCTGGGAGGGGATGGGGAGTGTCTGGGGCAGGGAGTGGGGGGGTCTGCGCAGGATTTGGGGTGTTTGGGGAGGTCTGCGCGGGATTTGGGGTGTTTGGGTGGGATGTTTGTGGTGTTTGGGGAGATCTGGGTGTGATTTTGGGGTTTTTGGGGATGTTTGTGTGGGATTTGGGGTGTTTGGGGAGATCTGCGTGGGATGTTTGGGACAGTTCTGGTCGTTTTTGGGGGGGTTCACAGGGAGGTCAGGCGGGGGTCCCAGGTGACTTGGGGGGGTCTCACCTCTCTGCAGGGCGGCGTCCGCCAGTCCACCCCCCTCGGGGCCGCGGGGGGGTCTGGGGAGCGCCCCCAGCCCCCCGCTCTCGGCCTCGCGTTTCTCGGGGGGGCCCCCGAACTCGGTGCCTTCCACAGCCCCGTCTTTCTCCCGCTCTGGGGGGGGAACACGGCCTGAGACCCACCATGGGATACCCCAGAAAAGCCCCCCGGGATCCCAAACCCACCCCTGGGACCCCCAAATTACCCTAAAACCCCCAAGGATGCTCATCCCTCCCAGACCCTCCAAATGGGGACCCCTAGGATCCCCCAGACCCCTCCCTGAGACCCCTTAAACCCCGACACTCCCCCAAACCTCCCTGCGGCCCCCAAACCCCCCCGGACCCTCCACTCACCATCCAGGGGCAGCGGCTCCTTCAGGGGCCCCCCCCCATTTTCAGAGGGGTCCCGGTAACTGTGGAGGTGGGGAGGGTCAGCCAAGAGACCCCAGAATTCCCCCCAGAGTCGCCCCTGGTTATCCAGGGAGACTGGGGGGGGCTTTGGGGGGCTGGGAGTAGCTCAGGAGGTGGGTCTGGGGTGTTGGGGGGGGTTCTGGGTGGGTTTTTGGGGTGTTTGGGGGGTTGTACTCACTCCAGCTGACCCTGGGGGCTGTGTGCCCCCCCAGCCCGCGCAGCCTTGGCCCGGTGGGACCCCGGCAGTTTGAGGGACCCCGCGGTGTCGCTGATGATGCTGCACCAGCTGGGGGGGTCGGGGGTTCAGGACCCCCAAACTCCCCCAGGGATGCCCAAACCCCCACCTCCAGACCTCTTAATATCCCCCAGGGATGCACAACCCCTCTGCCAGGACCCCCCAAATAACTGCAGGACCCCCCAAACCGCCCAACCACCCTTCCAAGACCCCCAAAATCCACCCAGGGACCCTCCACCCTCCCACCAGAATCCCCCAGACTCTCCCAGGACCCCTCAAAAACCTCTCCCAGAACACCCAAACCCACTCCAAGACACCCAACCCCCCCCCCAGGGCCCCCCCAGAGCCGCCCCCTCTCACTTTTTCCTGTCGGAGACACTCTGAGCCACCAGCTCATAAATCTGAGCCCCGTTTTCCCAGCTGATGATGACATAAAAGGCCTTGTGGTCTGCAGGGAAGGGACATTTGGGTGGTCAGGGGGTTCCCTGCGCTGGGATCTCCCCAAAAACCAGCCCAGGATCCCCAAAACTGAGCCTCGAGTGGCCCAGAGTGAGCCCCAGGTCCTCAAATCAGCCACAGAGGACCCCAAATAAGCCCCAAGTGCCTCGAAATCAACACCTACACCCCAAGAACAATCCCCAAAACCAACCCCTACAGCCCCAAACCAAGCCCTCAGTGTCCCCAAAGGAGCCCAAACCAAACTGGGCCCCCCTACACTGACTTCTGTACCCCAACACCGAGGTGAGCAACCCCAAATCGAGACAAGCACCCCTAAAACAAACCCTGCACCCCCAAAGCAGCCCCTACACGCCCCAAACCGCCCTCCTACATCCCCAAACCAAACCCCGAGTGCTGCCAAAGGAGCCCAAACAGAGCCAGACTCCCCCAAACCGAGGTGAGCCCCCTGAGAACGGCGCCCCGGACCTGTGGCCACCTCCCTGGTCATGGCCGAGCGCAGGCGGATGACCGGGCTCAGCATCTGCTTCCCGTCGGGGGCGGGGGCCAGCGTGCGGCTGTGGCAGCGCAGCACCAGCCGCTCCTCCTGCCGCTGCAGCAGCACCAGCAGATCGTCCAGGAGCAGCACCTGCACCTCTGCGGGGTCCCCGAAACCAGGGGCAGTCGGTCGGGCGTTCGCAGGCACACCCCGGGTTTCGGGGCCCCCCCCGAAATCTGCTCACCCACAGCTTTGTCGCGGGTGACGCGCCAGGTCAGCGGCCCCTCGTGCACCAGCGTGCGCTTGGTGATGTCGGTGTTCTGGGGGGATTTGGGGATTTTTTTGGGAGGGCTTTTAGGGGTTTGCTGGGCTCAGGGAGGCGCTTAGTGCGAAAGGGGCCCTCCATGCACCAGGGTGAGTTTAGGGATGTTGGTGCTCTGCAGGAATTTAAGGGGAGTTTGGGGGGTGGTTGGGATTGGGAGGGGGCAGCGAGAGGTTTGGAAGAGATTTGAGGTGATTTTGGGGTGATTTGGGGGAGGTTTGGGGGCGATTGGGGTGTCATTGTGAACCAGGTTATGCTTGATGATGTTGTGGAGAACTGGGGAGGTCAAAGGAGTCTGGAGGGATCAGAGAGGGGATTTGGGAGGAATTTGAGACAGGATTTGTGGGGATGTGGCGGGGGGTCACGGGGATTTGGGAGGGATCCAGACTGTGCATTTGGGGGTCCTGGGACCCCCCCCACCTTGAACTCGCTCAGCAGGGGATCCGTGCTCTGCTTCAGGTTGGAGAGGTCAAGGCGCCGCTGGTAATCCTTGAGCTTCTGCGGGGGCACGGGGGGATTCTGGGGCATCCCGGGGGGGCTTTGGGGGTCCCAAGAGGTTTGGGAGGACTGGGGGGGATTTTGGGACCCCGCAGAGGGAGAATTTGGGGATCCCGGCGGGAATCCGGGAGGTTTTTGGCGCCCTCTGCGGGTGAAGGGGGGGCATTACAGGCCCAGCTGAATGAGGGGTCCGCGGAGGATTTGGGGGGTGCTGGGGGGCTCTGGGGGGCCTTGGAGCGCCCGAAAGGGTTTGTGAAAAACAAGGGAGAAGTTTCTGGGGGAATCTGGGGGGTTCCCAGTGAAGATTTTGGGGGGTCCAGGGGGGTCCGAGGCTGTCTGAGGCACTGGCATCCTCTGCAGGTGAAGGCGGGGTACTGCAGGTGGGGGTTCTGCCGCGGATTTGGGGCATTCTCGGGGGGTCACAGGGGTTTTGCGGGGATATTGGGGGGGTCCTACCATGAGGTTCTCCATGTCCCGGACCTCCTGGTTGACGTGGTTGAGGATCTGGCGGCAGCACTCGGCCGCTTGCTCCACCTTGGCCCGCTCGGCTGCGGCTTCTGAGGGGGATTTTGAGGGGTTTGGGGGTTCAGAATCTGTTTTTTCCGGGGTTCAGGTGTTCTTGGGGGTTCGGGGGCCCCCTCACCTGTGCATTTGGTGATGCTGAGCAGCAGCAGGGGGTACTTGGTGAGTCGCTGCATCTCCGTGGGAATGATGTCCTTGAGCTGCAGCCGCCGGCACCGGGGGCGGCTCTCTGCCTCCTAGGGGTCCCAGATAGATTTGGGGGGGTCCCGAAGGGTTTTGGGTACCGGGGAGGTATTTTTGGGGTCCCTCAGAGGGTGTTTTTGGGGGTCCCCAGGAGTGTTTTTGGGGTACCCGGATGAACTTATTAAACCTCATGTCCTTGATCTGATCACTCCAAGCCCCCTCTGAACCCCTCAAATTCCCCCGTAAATACCCCCAGATGCCCCGTAAATTTGGGGCGATGCTCAGAGTGTATTTATGGGGTCCCCAAGGGTATTTCTACGGGTCCTGGGGCATGTTTTTTCTGTGCCAGGGGGTGTTTTTGGGGAACCTGAGTGACCTGATTAAGCCTGTCCTTATGCTAGCCCTGAAAATCCCCCCTTTAACCCCCCAAAAATTTTGGGGCGCCCGTGGGGCGTTTCTGGGGTGTCTCGGGGGAATTTGGGGTACCTGGATAAACTGGTTGAACCTGGTGTCCTTCCTCTGCTTGGCCTTGAGCTGCTCCAGGGCGAAGCTCTGGCGGCTGCAGAACCGTGCTGAGATCTTCTGGAACCAACTGCCCTCGGTGCCCTCAAACTGGGGGGAGCCAAGGGGGCCCCCATATCTCGGGGTGACCCCAAAATCATCGGTGAGACCCCCAAGATCATTGGGGCACCCCCGGAACATGTGTGAGACCCCCCCCTGCAATCACAGGTGGGACCCCAGACTCAAAACAGGGGCTCCCCTCACTCCCACGGATCCCCAGACCCTCAAAGGCCTCCGTGAGCCCCTCCATTTCCGCCCTGAGATCCCCAGGCCCTCCCAGGCCCCCCAAAACCCTCCTGAGTCTCCCCAGGCCCGCCAGTCTCCCCCTCACCAGCAGCACATTCCTGATCTCCGTGGTGACAGACCCAAGACCCCTCAGGGTGACCCCTGCCCAGGTACCCCCCCCCCATTTCCCCAGGACACCCCCGACGCCCCCCAAAACCCACCCTGGCCAGCAGCACGTCCCCAATCTCGGCAATGATGAAGCCGCTCTCCTCCCGCAGCTTCTTGAGGCTGTCAAGGAACAAGGCTGGGACAGCACAAGGCAGGGGTCACACTCTTTCAAAAAAACCCCCAAAATTCCCCCAGGGGACCCCCCGGGACCTCCCCGGCTCACTGTGAACTTCCACGAGGTCCTCGAGGCTCGGGAAGATGTTGGAAAGCTCCTGCTCGTCGAAGAATCCCTCGCGGAGCATGGGCTGGTAGAAGAGCTCCAGCAGCACGCGCAGCATCCGCACGTGGGCGTGCTCCGTCAGGAACAGCTCTGCAAAGGGGGGTTTGGGGGGGCTTGGGTGCTCCTGAGGGGTTGGGGGGGTCCTGAAGGGCGATGGTGGGGGTCTCAGGGGAGTTTGGGGGGGATTTGGGCAGCTCCAGAAACACCTGCAGCATCCAGACATCTGCATGTTCTGTGAGGAACAGGGGGCTTGGGGGCTTTTGGGGGGTCCTGAGGGATTTAGGGGCTTCTGGAGGGTTCCTGAGAGACTCTGGGAGGCTGTCAGAGGGAGTTTGGGCATCCCAGGGGAGAATTAAGGAGCTCCATCAGGTCCCGCATCTCTGTCGGGGGGGATTTAGGGGTCCCTGGAGAGTTTCTGTGGGTGCCGAGTTGATGTTTTGGGTCAGTTTTGGGGTTCTCCTCCGTGCTGATGACTCCTTGGCCCTGCATCTCGTCTGGGATGACAAGGAGGGGGATCTGGGGGCGTTTCAGGGCCCTGGTGGGTTTTAGGGGGATGCAGCAGGGCTGTTTGGGCAGGGTTTGGGGGTCCCCTCACCGTTGATGACCTCCTGGCGCCGCACCTCGCGCTGGGGCAGCCTGAGGAGGGCGTCGGGGGCCGCGAGCTCCCGCCAGGCCGGCGGCTCCTGCTCCAGCTCCGGCTCCAGGCGCGCCACAGCCTCCTCAGGCTGCCGAGGCAGAAAGGGCGGGGGGTCCCCCCCTCCGGGCCCCCCCGGCTCCAGGCTGGGGCAGGAAAAACGGGAGGGGGTCAGGGATTTAGGGGGGAGGTGCTGGGTACCCCCTCTCCCAGCAAAAATTCCATAGGAGGGGTCCTGAGGAGACACCCTCCCCCCCTCTCAAAACCCCATGGGGGTGTCCCGGAGTGACCCCTCCCATTGCAAACCCCGGGGGACGTCCTGCAGTGACAGCCCCGCCCCCCAAATCCCCAACCGGGGGGGTCCCACCCCAAATCCCAAACCGGGGGCGGGGTTTAACACTGATCCTGGGTTTCTTTCCCCTCAAACTCCAAAGTGGGGAGGGGGTCCTCCTCCCCAGACCCCTCCCCCCGACCTACGTGGGGGGGGGTCCCTGCAGGTCGACGTTGCTGCGGGAGCGGGGGGGCAGCTGGCGCCCCCCCCCCAGTTTTTGGGAGCGGCGTCGCTCGGGCACCCGGAGGCTCTCAGAGCGCCCCAATCTCCCGGGAATCCTGAGGGGGGGCCCCAAAAAAGCACAAGGAAGGGAGGGGGGGGCACAGACAGGACGAGGACAGACACAGGGGGAGGCATGCAAGAGAAGGGGAGGGGAAGAGGGTGAGTGATTTTTGGGGGGGCGGAGGTCCATGCAGGGGTGGGGGGAGTACTTAGCTGGTTAATTTGGGCAGGGGGCAACGCCAAGCCCCCCCCGGGGTCATGCAAGGGGGGGGGTCACCAACCTGAGGCGGCGTCTGGGGAGAAAATTAATTTGGGGGGCGGTCCCGGCTCCCAAAAGCACCCAGGGAGGGATAATTTGATGCAGGGTTAATGGGGGTGGCTTGGGGCGGGGGGGGTCAGAGCTCCCAACAGCCCCGGGGGGTGAATTTTGAGGGTGGTTTAACTGTGGGGGTGTTCATTTGGGTGAGGGGTTGCATTTTGGGGGAGGTGTTAATCTGGGGGGGGTATTTAGGGGATTAATTTTGATAGGGGGCTAATTTGGAGAGAACTTTAATTTGGAAACAGGGTCAAAGTTTGTGGGGGGGCTAATTTACTGGAATTAATTTTGGTGGGGGGATAATTTGGGGAGGAGGTTACCTTGGGCGGGACGTTTGGGTTGGGGGGGACACACCCTAATTTGGGGGGGGGTGGGTGTCTCACACACCTCTCACTCTCGGTTCCCTCCTCCACTGGGTGCTGCTCTCCAGATGGAGGCTCCAGGGGGGGTTCCCCCAATTCCAAGGGTCCTGGGGGGTCTGTCCCTGGATGGAAGGGGAGTTTAGGATGAGGGACTGTGGGAATAAGACCCCCACCCCCCGAGAAGAGCCCCCCCTCACCTGCTTCAGCCTCGGTGCTGTCTCCGCCCGGGGGTGGCACGGTGATGGCCAGGCCTAGCGGGGGGTCGGGGGTCCCACCTGTGCCCCCCCCACCACGGGGGGGGCGGGAAGAGCCCCCCTCAACACGCTCAGCCCCCCTCGGGCCTCTCCGTTCAGGGTGGGGGGGCTTTTCGGCTGAGGGGGAAGGGGGGGTGTCAGGGGAAGCCTCCCAAGGCTCCCCCCAGAATCTCCGGGGAGTGACCCCTCCCTGAAAACTGGGGACCTCTGTGTTCAGAGGGTGTATGGGGGGGGCTTAATGGGGCAGGGAGGAGTTGTGGCAGGTTAACGGGGACTGTTAGGCCTCCTTGGGGGCTCATTGGGGTGGGAGGGGTCAGCGGCCAGGCATTAATGGGGTGGGGGTCCCATGAGGGAGGCCGAGTCGCTTGGGGTATGGGGGACAAATGGGGTGGGGGTCCGGGGGTACCTTCGCCCTCGGGGCCTTTGCTTTGCCTGAACTCAGCACCTACAAAACAAAATGTGGGGCGGGGGGGGCAAAAAGGGACACAGTGGGGTCCTGCAGAAGGTGGGGAGGCACCCTCCCCCCCCACTAGCCCCCCACTCACTGTGGGTGTCACGACCCCAAAGAGCAGCCCCGGGGAGGCTGAACCCCTTCCAGGCCTTTCCCTGGGGCTCCTTCCCAGAAATCTGTAGGAAAAGGTGGGGGGTCAGCAGGGGTCTGGGGGGGGGGTCGGGGCTGTCTGGGGGAATGGGGGGGCAGGGTCTCACCTTTTTACGGAAGAAGTTGGATTTGGATTTTTTGGCGTCACCTGCCTTGGTTCTCACCCCCAGGAACTTCATGTAGGTGACGATGGCACCAAAGATGACGGAGCTGAGGAGGAGAGTTTGGAGGAGTTCTGAGGGGATCTGGGGGTCTGGGGGGGCCCCCCAAAACGTACCCAAAAGCCCTCGAGTGTTCCCAGCCCCCCAGGAACCCCCCGTCACCTTTTTTCCTCATCAGAAGAGATGGTGAGGCTGTGGAGAGAGAGAAGTGTGATTCCCAAATCCTATCTGAGACTCCCGAAATGCCCCCAATCCCACCAGGGACACCCCCTAAATCTCATCAGGCCCCTCCAGATCTCACCTGAGACCAGTCCAAATCCATGGATTTGGGGAGTTTACAGAAGTTTAGGGAACAGTTATGCACTTTCAGGGGCTGGTTCCATGGATTTGGGGGTTTTTACAAGGATTTGGGGGGTGGTACGTGGCCTTGGGGCTGGATAATGCTAATTTAGGAGCGGCGCCATGAGTCGGGGGTGGTTCCACGGATTTGGGGCGGTCCGATGGATTTGGGGGCGTTCCGGGCGGCTCGAACGCGCGGTTAGGGAGGGATTCATGAGTATTTTGGGAAGCCTTTCCCGTGGATTCCAGCGGGATTTCAGCACCGTGGGGAGGAGATCCACAGATCCAGGGGGGGTGCGGGAATGCAGGGGGACACCCCATGGATTCTGAGGGGGGTTCAGCCAGCACAGAGCCCCCTCCCCACTCACTGCATCTCCTCGAGCCGGGCCAGGAGCTGCTCCGCCAGCTGCTTCTCCTTGGATTCGCATCCCGAGGGATCCCGGGCCCGGCTCCACTCCAGCTCTGACAGCTCCTGCTCTCCCGGCGTCATCCCCATCAACCGCTTCGACCTGGGGAGGACAACACCGAGCGTTTGGATCCCTGACCTTGCCCCAAAATTAGCCCTCCAAGCCCCCCACTCAAGACCTGAAGTCTTCCAGCTGCCGGGAAATCTCTGGCTCCTGGAAATTCTGGATGTCCTGCAGGAATCGTCGCTGGGTCTCCTCTGACAGCAGCTCCGGGCGGGTCCGTTCTGAAGGCGAGGCGGCAGTAGAGACCCCTCCCCACTTAGCCGCTCCCCCGTGAGGCGTTCTGGGGGTCCCCAAAACCACCCCAGCTTTGGGAGCTTGGGGAGTTTCCAGCCCCGGCAGCATTTCCAGCAGAGTTTTGGGAAGGGTTGGGGCGGCGGGGCGGGAGGGGGTGGTCGCCTCCCCCCCAAAAGAGGAGGGAGTTGGGGGGGGTCTAACGACTCCTCGGGCTGTCACTCACCCAGTTCAAACTGGACGTGGTGTGGGATGGGCACTCGCAGGAGCTGTCAGAGATGGGGGGAGGGGGATCAGGATTTGGGGGAGCATTCCTGGGGTGGGGAGGGGTCTGGGGGGGTTCTCACTCCTGTCTTGTCCAGGAACAAGTGGCAGAATTCCAGGAATTGCTTCCTGCCCTCCTTGTGGTTCATCCTCCGCATCATGTCCACGTGCAGGTAGCAGAGCTGGGGGAGGGGGAGATGGGGTGACCCGCCCCACAAAGTCCAACCGGCCCCCCCCCACCCAAACCTTCATCCTTCCTCTATTTTACCTCAGCTCCAGCCCCTGCCAGCGGGGAGGGGGGAACAGAGACAAGAGGTTACTCCAAAGGTGCAGCCTCCCACCCTTGGGAAATTTCACCGTCAGGAACCCCCCCGGATTTTAGGGGGTTTCTGGGAGGTCTGGTAGCCCCCTTCCCATCTCACCACGGGGCAGGAGTCGAACTGGAGCACGACGTGCTGCAGGAAGGCCATGAGGGACAGCGGGTGCTGCCGCAGCACCTCCAGGCTCTGGAATTGGCTGTTCTGCTCCTCGGGGGTCTGGGGAGGGGTTGTGGGGGGGGTGAGCGGTCAGGATTTGTTGGGGGGAAACCCGGGGGATTCCCGCAGGGATCCCTCCTACACTCACGGGCTCGATGTCATTCTCGAAGTCCTCGTCCTCGGCGCCGATGATGGCAGCGGCCGAGGGGCCTCGGGCACCCGCGCAGGGGGGCTTGGGGGGAAGGAGGGGAGGATTTGGGAGCCCTGGGGGATGTTGGTGGGGTCCTCCAGACTTCCCGGGACATCCTCAGGATTCCCAACCCTGAGACCCCCTTGATCCCCAGAGCTCCAGGCACCCCAAGACCCCTGAGACCCAGAGGACTCCCCCAGTCTCGGGGGGACCCCGAGACGCCGGTGACCCCAAGACTGAGACTCCAGGATGCCAGAAACCCCCAGACCCCCAAGACTCCCAGGACCCCCTCAGAACCCCTGGGACCCTCAGACGTCTGAAATCCTGCGATCTCGGGACCCCCGGGACTTTAAAACCCCACACCCCTGAGCCCCCCAAAACAGCGGAGCCCCCCCCAAGGCCCTGCGACCCCCGGGACTCCCAAGACTCCGGGCCTCCCCCATGACCGCGGGATCTCGGGGGAGGCCCGGAACTCCCAGGGGTGGAGGACACCGCTCACCCCATTAAAACCCTCCTCCGGCTCCATCCTGCTCACGGGGGCGGGGCTCGTCCTGTGAGGAGTTTGAGGGGAGGGTCTCAGGATTTGGGGGGGGGTCTCCGGGGTTGGGGGGGGTTTCTCCGCCCACCCTGCGGTTTTGGGGAGGGGTCGCGGGTGGGGAGAGAGCGGCGCCGCGCTCAAAGCGGCTCCCGTGCCGCACAAAGGGCCACATTCAGAACGGGGCGGGGCGAGGGGCACCAGGGCGGACCCCCCAAAAAACCCCTTTGGGATGGGGGACCCACGTGGGAAGTCGGGGTGCGATCCCGGGCGGTGAAGAAGAACTTCGGGGGCACTTTGGGGGGTTGAGTGGGAGTTTGGGGATGACCCAGGGGCCCCCCGCCCAACCCCCCACCCCCCCGTACCTGTTTCCGCGCTGGAGAAGCGATCCAGGAAATGGGGGGGGGGTGGGCGGAGTCCAACGGGGGGGCGGGTCGGGGGTGTTGGGGGTGTTTTGGGGTGAGGGGGGCGCGGGGGAGGACGGAAAAAGGCGTTTCCCGGGCGGACACAAAGCGCGGCCCCGGCGGTGTCGGAGCGGCCGGAGCTTCCTGCAGGAAGTGAGGTGGGGCCGCGGCCCCCCGGCGACACACGAGTCCCCCGGCGACACACGGACCCCCACCCCAGGGACCCCCGGGTGACCCACGGGCCCCACTCAGTTCCCTCACGGGGTGCGGCCCACGGAACCCCCCACGAGGTGTGACCCACAGATCCACCCCGACGGGCTCCTGACTCCGATGTCCACGAAACACCCACGACTCCGGGACCCATGAGACCACTGGGAAACCCCCAGACCCAAACCTTGACGCCCCAAACCCCTGAGACTCCAGGACCCCTGAGACCGCCCAAAGCCAAACCATGACATCCCAGTAATGAGATCCCCAGATCCCTGAGAGTCCAGACTCAAATCCCAACAACCCAACACTGAGACCCTCAATTCCCCAGGCCCCCTGCCCCCTAATCCCCCCTTGTGCGGTGTAAGGGGGGGCGGGCCCCCGCCATTTCCCTCCCCTCGGGGCACTGGGGCGAATCTCCTGCAGAGCCTGGGCAGATGCAGCTGATGGCGGCCGCTCCCCAAATCCAAGGGGCTGCCCCAAAACAGGGGGTCCCGAGCCCCCTCCTCATCCTCAGCTTCCTCCTCCTCCTCCCAGGTATTGCTGGGGGGTGGAGGGGGGGAAGCTGGGTAGTAGGGTTTGGGTCTAGGGGTTTTGGGGACCTCAGGGTTTGAGTTTCCATCTGGAGGGTTTTCTGGGGGGAGGTTCTGGGGTTTGTGTCTGGGGGGTCAGGAGTTCCAGGGTCTGAGGGCTTGGGTCAGAAGCTCCTAGGGATCTCAGGGCGTGGGTCTGGGGCTTCAGGAGTTCCAGTGTCTCCACATTTGGGTCTGGGGGTTTCAGAGTTTCCAGGGTCTCATTTCTGGGGTTTCAGAGTTTGGGGGGGGCAGGTCTCAGGGCTCCTTAGGGTCTAATTTCTGGGGTGTCGGGTTTTGGATTGGGGTGTTTCAGGACTTCCGGAGGTCTCAGGGTTTGGGTCTGGGGATCTTGGGGGTCCCACCTGTGGCCACCCCTCCTGCCTGTAACAACAGGTCCCCATTACCTGTTACCTATGACCATGGGGACTGCTGAACCCAGGAGGGGGTCTCTGGGGGACCCCAAAATCAGTGGGTTCTTTCCCCCAGCCACCTGTGCCAGCATGTCTCCTGGGACCCCTCCCTGGCACTTCCTGTCCCCAGAGAGAACTGAAACTGGGTGGGGCAGGGCCAGGGGGCCTGCGGGGAGCCCCTGGTGGTGCCGCAGGGTCCCTGTGTGAGACCCCTTCCACCCGTGGGAGGGCTGCAGTGATCCCCTGTATGAGACCTCACCCACAGGGGGTCTGTGGTCTGCAGGGTCCCCCAGCAGGCTCACTGCCCCTCAAGAATCCACAATTGTCCTCCTCAGGTTCCATAAGTGAGACTTTCACCCACAGCAGGGCTGGCTGCAGCAACCCCCCAGTGTCACCCATGGGGTTCCTGTGTGAGACCTTCACCCATGGGGGTCCCAGCTGTCCGCACTGAGCCCCCAGCAGGGTCATCGCTTCTCGATGAGCCCCCTTTGTCCCCACAGGTTCCATGTGCCAGGACCACACCTACTCGACTTCTCCCCCACGCTTGGAGACAACAACCTCCCTGGTTGTGAACGTCACCTCTACCTGCAACACCTCGGTGTACGTGTTTGCCGGACCCACCTCCCGCTCCGGAGCTCTCGGGGCGCCCCTGACCCTCGAGTGCCGCTTCAAGGCACCGCAGGATGCCCAGGTCACCTGGCTCCAGGTGTGTCCCCGGGGCTACCTGGATGAAACCTGGACCTGCAGGTGGCCCCAGGAAGTGCTGGTTCTGGGCATGGGTCGTGAGGTTGATCAGAACAAGCCCGGTCTTTCCACCCTGAGGTTCCAGCACCTGGAGCACAACCACAGCGGGCTCTACTTCTGCCGGGTGGAGGTCGGTGGCTTGATGGCACAGTCCTGCGGGACTTTTGTGAGGGTTGATGGTGAGTGTGGGTCTCGGGAGGTCTGGGGGAAGTTTTGGGGATCTGGCTGACCCACCCGGTTTGGCAGAGCCCATGCCAGTGCCGTTCCTGAATCTGAGGGACGCCACCAAGAACCGGATCCTGACGGCGCAGGGAGTGCTGCTGCTGCTCTGTGCTGCGGGGCCGGGGCTGCTCCTGCTCTTCAGGGTGAGGAGGGGGCAAGACAGGGAATCCCCACCCTTCATTCTGGTCCTGGTGTCCCTGATGTTTCAGTCCTGACAACCCTAATTCCTCCTGGTACCCATAAATCCCCTTCCAGGTATCCCTAAATATCCCATGCCGCCCTTAATTCCCCCCCTGGCCCCCCCTGTTTCCCCTCAGATACCCCCAGTTCCCCCCCAGCACCCCCAATCCCCTTTGATTCCTCCCCATTCCCCCAGCTGCCCCTCAAAACCCCCTGTACCTGATTTTTCTCCCCCACAGAAGCGCTGGGCTAATGAGCGGCTCCTCCAGCCCAAGAAAATCTCCATTGAGGAGGAAAATCTTTATGAGGTGACGTGGGGGAGAGGCTCTGAGCCCCCCAGAGAAGGGGCGGGGGGGGTGTTCATCACCCCCAAATCAAACCCCCCACCCCAATTTCCCTCTCTGCAGGGCCTGAACCTAGATGAGTGCTCTATGTATGAGGACATTTCCCGGGGGGTGCAGCCCACCTACCAGGATGTGGGGACCCTCGCCACCACTGACAGCCTCCTGGAGAAGCCTTAAAGCACCCCCTGAACAAGGGTGTGATCCCAAAGGACCCCTCCCCAAGCCCCTGTGTGCCCCCCACCCACCCACCCACCCACCCAAGGCTTTGCTTCGGTAACTCAAGGCTGTGCTGACCCCCCCAAAAAATAAAGCTAGTGAGGGTCTGGGGGGTACTGGGGGACCCTCCCCTTGCCTGGAGCTGATAAATCAGTAATAAATCATCCATGAACCTTGAATAAGTTGTAAACCAATAATGAGCATGAGACCTCAATTTTCCCCCATTATCCCCAATTCCCCCCCATTTATCCCCAATTCCCCCCCATTTTATTGCATTATCCCCAGTTTCCCCCTCACTGTACCCCATTATCCCCTTTCCCCATTGTCCAAAATTTCCCACATTTTATCCTATTTTCCCCCACTTTCTCTCAATGTTTCCCATTACCGCCAGGTCCCCCTGTTCTACCCCATTAACCCCAGTTTGCTCTTTTCCCACAATTTCCATTTTCTGTCAAATTTCTGTAAAATTTCCTCCCAATTTTCCCTTGTTATTCCTAATTTTAATCCACTATGTCCCATTTTCCCTCCATTATCCCCATTTCCACTCACTATCCCTATTTCCCCTCTTTATCCCCATTTTCCCCCTTTATGTTCCATTCTCCTCCCATTTTACCCCACTATCGCCATTTCTCCCCCATTACTCCAAACGCACCCCATTTCCCTCCATTTTACTGCCCGGTTTTTGCTGTTTTCTCTCACTTTCACCCACTATTCCCAACTTCCCCGACTCTTCCCTCAGACCCGCCCCCACCTTCCCCTCACGGAGGCCCCGCCCCTCCCTCGCAGCTCTAACTTTTCCCGCCCTTGAACCCTCGGCCAATCAGCGCCTGAGTGCTGGGGCCCCGCGGGCCAATGGGAGCGAAGCATGGGAGAATTCAAACGATCCCTGGAGCCTAACGGCCACCTGCGCGTGAGGGGGCGCGGTCTCGGGGCAGGTGGGGCAGTTAAGGGGAAATTGGGAAAAATGGGGGGGAGTCGGGGAGCATTGGGAGCCCTGGGGCATCCTAAGGGGCCATGTGGGTCCTAGAAAGGAATGGGGGGCTCAGGGGGGAGATCTGAGGGGTTGGACTGGGGCCTGAGGGCCCTTCGGGGCTGTGGGGATAATGAGGGATATCTGAGGGGAAGGGGGGGCCCTGAGGGGGAAACTGAGGTGGAATTGGGGGGTCCTGAGAGTACCAAGACGTTCCATGGAGGGGGGGGAATGAAGATCCTGGGGGGCACCTGAGGGAGAGAACTCCTCAAAAACCTCCCTTTTCCCAGCTTTTTCTCAGCTGCCACTGGCACGATGAGCCAGCACCAGGCGGTCCTGGGGGCGCCCCTGCAACGAAACCACCGCCCCCTCCCCATTCCCGCCTGCTCCAAATCCAAACGCCTCAGGACCAAACGGGAACGCAACGCAGCCAAATTCGGCGCAAAGATCCCCTTGAGGGGCTCCCGGCGGGGTCCCACCATTCCCCCTCGCTGGCTGCAGCCTCCCCCGTGGGCTGGTGGTCTCTTTTTGGGGAGCCCCTTGGGGCCCCCCAAACCTGTGGTGATCACCCAGAACCGGCTGTGCCACCGTGGCCTCTTCAACCACAAGGTCAAATCTCTTGATGTCCGGCGCCTGCTGACCCCCGGCCCTGGTGGGGATGCTCCCCACCCCACTCCCCCAGTTGAGGAGGGGGACATCGGAGGGGTCCCAGCTGAGGCGCTGAAGGATCTGGTGGCGAGTCTGGCCTCGCTGCTGGGGAGTTTTGGGGCGTTTCCGGGGCGGGAGTTGGTGCGCGAGCGGCGCCGGAGCCTCATGGCTGTGCTCAGGAGGCACCGACGGGGACCCCCAGACCTGGGGGTTTTCCTGGCACACCGAACCCCAGCCCAAGCCTCAGGTACTGCCCCCGCCCCAAGGGGAGGAGAGGGCACCAGAAACCCCTGCTACTCCAAATCAAGTGTTGTCTCCAGCAGGTCAGAAGAGCCCCCGGGCCCCCCAGCAAGAGGAGAGGTCAGAAGTGCCAGAACAAGCAGTCAATTTGGGGGGGTGGGAGGTGGGAGACCCCCCTGCCAGGACTCCCAGCCCACTTCGTCATGTCAATACAGTGAGTGCCCCAAAAAGTGCCCTAAAAGGACTTTAAAACTGCCCCCATAATATTCCAAAAGTGCCCTAGAGTTGTTCCCAAAGTATCCCAAAATCTACCCTAAAGTTTTCCTCCCCTCTCCTCGCAGCCGCCACCGCCCCCCTGCACCCCCAGCCCCATATTCGGAGACCCCAGAAAGCGAGAGGTGAGTCTGGAATTTGGGGGGGGGGGGAGGTTCCCACCCTGTTTTTGGGGTGTCACGGGGGGTTTATTGACCCCTCTCCTCACCCCCAGAACCCTTTTTCATGGAGCTCAGTCGAGGATGAGGAGGATGAGACCCCCGGGGGGCCCACCCACACATGGGGTGCTCCTGGGGGGCTCCTGCCAGCACCCTTTTGGAGGCCCCCACAGCCTCCCCAGAAGGATGAGGGGGAGGATGAAGGCTGGACCCCCATCACTGCCCCGGCCTTCAGCCCAGATGCTCCACCCTGGGGACCCCCCCCAATGCAGAGACACCCGTGGGCCCCCCCATGCCCCCAGATGCCCTCAGACCCCAAAAATCTGGAGAACTGGGACCCCCTGGGACCCCTCCAGGTCCCCCTGGAATGCCCAAAGACCCCCCTGGGATTCCACAGACCCACTCCAAACCCCCCCCAGACTCCTCTGGGAACTCTCAAACCCCACCCGAGCTCCCCCCACCCCCCCCCAGACCCTCCCGGACCCCCCAAATCTGGAGCCCAGAACCCCACAAGGCCTCCCTGGACCCCCTCAGACCCCTCTGGGATGCCGCAAATACCTCCAGACTGCCGTGGGACCCCAGACCAGAGCTACCCAGCTCAGAGCTACCCAGAGCTGCCCTGGACCACCCCAGACCCCCCAGAACTCCCCAACTGTGGAACCTGGAGGCTCCCAGGGCCCTACTGGATGCCCCGAGACCCCTGTGGGACGCCCCAGATGCCCCTAGACCCCTCTGGGAATCCCCTGACCCCCCCACAGCTCCCCCAGACCCACCCAGATTCTCCCGGAGCCCCCAGCTCTGGAACCCGGAGCCACCCTGGGATCCCCCGGCCCCGCCCCGACCACCCAGGGATCCCCCCAGACGCTCGCGGGACCCCCGACCCTGGGGCCCGCAACCCCCCGGAGCCCCCCAGAACACGGAACCGTCACGATGCTGCTGTCGCCGGCTCTGTCGCGACACAGCCCAGCGCGACCCGCCCTGTCGCCAAACCGTCCGCTGCGACCCCCTCTGTCCCGACACTTTCCGTCGCGCCCAGCCCCGCCCCGTCCCTCTCTGTCGCGACCAGCCTCGTCGAGCCCCCCCCCACTGCTGCCACCAGCCCCCGAAGCGCCGGCGCCCGGAATGGGGAGGGGTCGCGGGCGGAGCCTGGGGGGGCCCCAGGGACAGCCCCCCCTCACCCCTCCGCCCACCGGGCTGCAGGTGCCCCTGCAGGGGGCTCTGCTGCGGGGGGAGTTTGAGATGAGGAGGGGGCTGTGATGGGGGGACCTTGCTGTGCGTGCCCCACCCCTCAATAAAGGCGGTTTGTTCAAGCTGTGGGGGTCCTGCTGTTCTTTCGGCTCCCCTGGGCCCCTGTTGACCCCAAATTCCCTGGAGCCCCCCAATTTCTCTAGAGATCCCCCCAAGCCCTCCTCAGGTCTGCCTGCCCCACGCCCCCAGCCCGGGCTCCGGCCCCAGCCCTGTCCCACGCCCCCAGCCCGGGCCGGGATCCTCCCCCTGGCCCGGCGCGTCCCGAACCCAGCTCCTTTGGCCCCGGCCCGGGCTCCGCCCCGAGTCCGGCCCCACGCACCCGGTCCGGGGGCTCCGCGGGCCTGTCCCGGTTCCTGCGGTCAAACACCGGAATCGGCGGCAGGGGGAGCGGGGAAATGAATTCTGGTGAGTGGGGTCCCCCTCCTCGGGCCGCATGAGCGAGACCTGCCCCCGTGCTGAGCTGTAGGAGGAAGCTGTGCAGTCCTTGGGCAGGGATCTGCGGCAGCCCTGCTGCGCCCGGACGCGTAGAGCACCGGAGCACCCTGGGGTTGAACCACGCTGCCCTGGGAGTCATCTCCAGGCCTGCGCCAGATGGAACAGAGACTTCGGATGTGTCTGACTTGGGCTCTTGTGTCGGCGTTCCTTATAGGGGCAGAGACAGCTAACAGGGAAGTATTCTGCCTCTTCCTGCCCTGGGGAGGGTTTTATTGACTGTTTGATTTTTTCCTTTGGACAGCTTGAGGAGGGATATAGTCCCCTGAAGCATGCATGAAGAAGAGGAGGGTGTGGGAGGAGGTGGTAGATGTGACACACGAGCAGCAGGACAGCAATCGTGTGACTTAGGGTTCAGTCTGTGGCGAGAGCTGGGACAGAACGCCTTTGCTTTCTTGCTCTGGTGACGGTCCCCAGCATTGGCTATGCTCTAGTGCAGGAGCCATCTGTGCTTCCTCAGCCTGTGGTAGTGAGGAAATAGGTCAGCTCAAGGCAGATTTCCTCAGATCTGCGTTCCCCACATCACAGGTTGTTTGAGGAGAAATCTCAGGAATCCACATATTAAATTTGCAATGCAGGCACTCAGCTCCTGCAGGTGTGGGTCTGTGACACCTGTTTCTGGCCTTTTCCCAAGGAGGATGGCTCCATTCCCATGGAGAGGGGGGTAATTGCTGTCTATCTGGACACGATGAGGCACCTGACCTTGCTTCAGCTACTGGACTCCGGGAGGTCTGTGTCACCCAGTTCCTGGTCCAGAGCTCCTCAGACCTCTCCCAGGACTTGTCACTGTGCACCTTTCTCCACTGCCAGTCCTTCGGATGCTGCCGTTCCCCTATTCCACTTTCTTTCAGAGAGTCATTCCCAGATGGCTGCTATGCCAACAGCTTTGCACTCCTGGGTGATGTTCCCCTCTACTGGATGTGGTGGATTATTAGTTGGAAACCAGGTAGAGGAGCCGTGCGTGCAGCACTTGGATTTTGGCTTTGCCCTGAGCTTCCTGCCTCCCTGTCAGTCCTAGCTGCAAGTGAGCATTCACTCTGGAGAAGCGAGTGCCTGCTGTGTGGGTGGCTGCACTGGGATGTGGGAACCTGGATCTACCAGGCTGAGACTCTCTCTGCCTTCATTCCTTTCCCTAGGAAGCCACAGAGAACGCTGCTGAAGCCTCTGGAATCACCAACCACCGGATATCAGCAGGTGGATTCCCAAGTTCAGCCTCGGGCACCTGCAGTAGAAGAGGGGTCCTTATCCCCAGCAAGGAAAGGCTGGCGGGCCAGGGTGTCAGGTGCAGCCAAGGATCTGTCCAGGGAATGAGCAGCAAGTCCCCCGTGCCCCTGCCCTGCCCCTGGGAATGGCAGCAGCTGCCAGGTGTAAGCTGTTACGTTAATGAGGGCTCAGAGCCCTGGTGCGAGCAGAGCCAGTTGTGAGCTTTTAGCATGATGAGGGCTGAGAACCCTGGTCAAGAGCAGGGCCAGATGTGAGGTGTTAGGATAAGGAGGGGGTGGCTCCTGCCAGGGCTGGTTTAAGAGGGGAACCTCAGGTCACTTTGGTCTGGAGCTTGTGGAGATGAGGGGCTGCTGGTGAGTTTCCATGGGGTGTCTCGTGGAGTCTGGGGGAGCCTCTGGATGCAGAGCAGGGCTTTAAGGAGGTGGCAAGGGACAGAGCTTTGTGCCAGGCAGCAGCAGCAGGTAAGTCTGTGTGGGTTTGTGTAGGGAGACTTTTGTTGTTTTCCTTTTCCATTTTGTCTCGTCCATCCCTCCCTTATCGCCTCAGAAAAAAAATGGGGGTTGGCAGGGAAAAGAAAGTTGAAATGGAGGGAAGAACCTTCACTTTGTTTGTTGTCTGTGTTTCAAGCGGGGGAAATTCCCCTTCTGTTGGGATTCTCAGGGTGCTGACTGAAGGAAAACTTGGGTTTTCTAGGGTGTGAAGAGTATCCATTGACAGGGAATCCCTGGGTTGTATTTTAAATGGAAGGGGGGGGAAATAGGGTTGTATTAGGGGTTTGAATGGAGGGTAAGGTCCCAATTTCATCCTGCTTGGTGTTTTGTTCAATTCAATTTTTTTAGATTTTTTTTTCTATTTAGTGGTCTTTAACAATTGATGGTGCAGTTTTATTTTGTATGTCCATGGCCTATGGTAAGGGATACGGTCTATTGACTTAAGGCTGTATTTCTTAGCGGCAGTATGTTTGTTCTGGGCAGAAGTAAAGCCGGGTACCTGCCCTAGAAGTCAGAGTGAGGCGAGCGGTGGACAGAAGCAGCTGTTATCGCTCAGGTCTCCCTTTCAGGTTTGGCTACGGAAGCAGCCGCAGGCAGAGACTGTTGGGACGTCCATGGTACCGAGGCATCGTTTTCCATCCAGGACAGAGTTTGTTGGCTCATCTTCCAAAAGCTAAGTGTCGGGGATGGGGGTGATGAGAAGAGGAAAAAGGTTTTCAGTGCCAGGAGGCAATTCAAAGCTAGCTTAGAGGAGAGGGCCCTAGAGGGCCAGACCCCTCAGAAGTAAAGGGTGAGGGTTTCTCCCCAGCATCACCAGAGCCTTGGCTGGGCAGGGCAATTCCAAGCCATGTCTGTGTTCTAGCAAGCTTCACGTCTTGAGCCTTCTTTGAGTGTTTGAGAGTTCACAGGGTTAGGGTGCATGAAGACATTCCCAGCCAAGCCTGGGATCCCTGTGCCAGGAACATCCCTAGCTGCAAGGTGTAGGGTTGTAAGGAAGTAGGGTCCAGCAGGGGCACTTGAGAGAGACCCAGTGATGCTGAGGGAGAGCTTGAGAGGTGAAGGAGTGTCAGGGCAGAGAGCAGGAGGTGAAAGTAAGGTGTAGAGGCTAGGATGCAAATTTGAGCGCAGGTGCATGAGCCCTGAGAAGCGTCCTGTTTCCCTGAGAGCAGGTGCAGGCAGCCAGGCTGTGGCAGGCCAGCGGCAGAAGAGCCGAGAGGGGCAGGCAGGAAGCGTTAGTGGGGAGCAGGGTCCGCAGGGCCGGGTCTAACCGGGGGTTTCCCGCCCCGGCCCACCCTGGGATCTCCTGTCTCCCCGCAGTCGAGGATGTCTCCTCCCATTCCTCGAGGCGGCGGTTGGTAAGGCTTCGTGCCTTTGCCACCGCCAAGAGCGCGGCTCTGTCAGCCTCTGCCCTGTCTCAGGGCCAAAGTTAGTTAGGCTAGGGAGAAACTGTGGATGACTCGTCCTGCCCGCAGGACAACCCTTGGGACCCTGGATCAGGAGCATCCTCGACTGCTAGCATAGGGCCTTAGAGAAGTAGGGTGAAGCAGGGCACTTGAGAGAGACCCAGCGAGGCTGAGGGAGGGCTCGAGAGGTGAAGGAGCGTCAGGCCGGAGAGCAGGCCATGAATGTAAGGTGTAGAGGCTAGGATGCAAGTTTGAGTGCAGGTGCATGAGCCCTGAGAAGCGTCCTGTTTCCCTGAGAGCAGGTGCAGGCAGCCAGGCTGTGTCAGGGCAGTGGCAGAAGCGCTGAGGGGGCAGGCAGTAGGGCTAGGGCTAGGCAGGAAATGAGGAGGGGGGGCAGAGTCGACTGGGTTGGGGTTGAGCGTGGGATGCCCACCCTGGTATCTCTGTCCTGCTGCAATCAGGGATGTCACAGCCCTAGTGGAGGCCAGGGTGGGTGAGTGGGCTTAGCATCCATCATGCCACCAAGACTTTGTCCGTGCAGGTGTCAGGCTGTGAGCGAAGCCAAAGCAAGCTGCCCAAGACTCTGGGCATTGTTAAGAGAGGGGGAGCCCCAGGATCAGTGTTTTTTGGCTGATGTGCTGCAAAGTTCATGCTTTAATGTTTGGTTTTCTTTTTTGTAGCTGAGGAAGAGACACCAGGCTGGTGACAGCAGGACTTTCCCAGAGGGCGAGGCGGCATTCCTTGGCACCGGATGTGGATGGCGATCCCTGGACCTCCCAGAGCTAAGTGGAGGGCTCAAGCTGCAGAGGGCATGAGAGCAGGGTGCTGGGTTGGGAGTTGCTGGGGGGGGATTATTGAGTCTGGTTTGGCTAGGGAGATGTGCATCATGTGAGCGCTTAGGGCACCTGAAGGGCAAGTGTCATTTTTGCTGGCCATGCTGAGCTGTGGAGGGCAGAGCAGTCCCGGGCACGTGGTGTCTGTCGTGTGTTGCGCACTCTGTGTGTGTCGGGCATCTCATCTTTCACGTCTTTTCCCATGGTCCCCCAGGGGCCCTATGGGGAGCCCCGGCATCACGGTTAGCATTTCTGATGTCTGCCTTTGTGGCCCCAGCAGCTTTGATGGGAGAGCTGGGACTTGGATCTGAATCTTGTGTCCCTTTAGACTCATCCAGTGCGATGTCTTTTGAGGTCTTGTTCTGAGCTGTACAGACAGCTGTGCCCCGCCACGATCCATTTTGGCGGGTTAGGACTTGTTAGAAGTCCAAGCTAGGTCTTGGCTTGTGAGCGGAGGAGCGTCGGGCATCCATCTTTGTGATTCTCGGAAGGCATCATCTTGTTAGCATCCTCTTCTTGTAGGGTTCTGTGAGCCTGGCCAGCTCACCTTATTTCTTCCGTTTGTCATCTCATTCTGAGTTTTCTCGGTCCTCCCGGTCATTCTTCTTGTGGAGAGCTTTTTGTTGTTGTGGTGTCCTGTGTGATGGATGTTGTGGTGTCTTTGTCCCGGAGCTGCTCTGCCCTGCCGCATGGGTGGGTGTAGGGGTAATAGAAGAAGCCCCTGGGGCCTGAACTGGGTGATGTCAGGTGGAGTTGTGGTGTGGAGGGCATTGGTCGGTTGGCAGCACGTGTCTGTCGCTGTCAAGTTCCCGTGCCGCAGTGTGACTTTGTTCCTGTGTGCGTTTCAGATGCGGATGGATTCACTTGATGGCAGAGGGCCCCATCCCGGGTGAGGGGGTGTCCCCAGAAGAGGTGCGTCACCGTTTGGCTTTGCAGGGGTCACGTGCATGGCGAGTATGTGACAGCATTTTTGTTTGTGTTTCCTTTCAGGAACTGAAGCGGGATGTCATCTGTCAAGGTGAAGCGGAGCAGGTGAGCTGTGATTGTTGGAGAGAAGCAGTTGGTATTGCTGAAGTGTCAGTTGCTGGTGTGACTCTAATCCTCCATTACTGTGTTTTTTAGGAGATGTCACTTTCCACGGAGCTGCCCTCAGCAAGCAGAGGATGGATGCGGTTTGCCTGTCTCCTGAGACCTGTGGGGAGCAGAAGAGGAGTGTGTGATGAAGCCTTGCTATTTTCCATTTGAAGGTGCCATCCAGGTAGGCTTTGGTTAAGAGCCTGGGAGCTGAGGTGAGTCGGGGAGGCAGGGAGGAGGAGCGAGGGTGCAGTCAAGATTGAGCTGTGCCACATCACCTGCCGTCCTCTTAAGCCAGGTCCACCCCGTGACGACGGCAGGGGGCTCGGAGCGCGGCCGAGGCGTGCGGGGCGAGGACGTAGGTATTCTTAGGAGACGGTGAGTATCCTAATGGTGAGGTTTTGATCCATGTGCTGCCACGTGCATGCTTTGATGTTTGGTTTTGTTTGTTGTAGCTGAGGAAGAGACACCAGCCCAGTGGGAGCTGAGGTGAGTCGGGGAGGAGGAGCGAGGGTGCAGTCAAGATTGAGCTGCGCCACATCACCTGCCGTCCTCTTAAGCCAGGTCCACCCCGTGACGACGGCAGGGGGCTCGGAGCGCGGCCGAGGCGTGCGGGGCGAGGACGTAGGTATTCTTAGGAGACGGTGAGTGTCCTAATGGTGAGGTTTTGGTCCATGTGCTGCCACGTGCATGCTTTGATGTTTGGTTTTGTTTGTTGTAGCTGAGGAAGAGACACCAGGCCGGTGGTGGCAGGACTTTCCCAGAGGGCGAGGCGGCGTTCCTTGGCACTGATGTGGATGGTGATCACCGGACCTCCCAGAGCTAAGTGGAGGGCTCGAGGCACAGAGGGGATGAGAGCAGGGTGCTGGGTTGGGAGTTGCTGGGGGGGATTGAGTTCAGTATGGATCTGGAGATGTGCAGGATGTGAGTGCTTAGGGCACATGAAAGGCAAGTGTCATTTCTGATTGTAATGCTGAGACAGGCAGGGCAGAGCAGTCCCAGGCACGTGGTGTCTGTTGTCCACTCTGTGTGTGTCAGGCATCTCATCTTTCGCGTCTTTTCCCATAGCCCCTCAAGGGGCCTGTGGGGAACCCTGGGATCACTGTTAGCATTTCTGATGTCTGCCTTCCTGGCTCCAGTGGCTTTGACTGGAGAGCTGGGACTTAGATCTGAACCTCATCTCTGTTCAGAGTCATCCAGTGCGATGTCTTTTGAGGTCTTGTTCTGAGCTGTACAGACAGCTGTGCCCCGCCACGATCCATTTTGGCGGGTTAGGACTTGTTTAGAAGTCCAAGCTAGGTCTTGGCTTGTGAGCGGAGGAGCGTCGGGCATCCATCTTTGTGATTCTCGGAAGGCATCATCTTGTTAGCATCCTCTTCTTGTAGGATTCTGTGAGCCTGGCCAGCTCACCTTGTTTCTTCCGTTTGTCATCTCATTCTGAGTTCTCTCGGTCCTCCCGGTCGTTCTTCGTGCGGAGAGCTTTTTGTTGTTGTGGTGTCCCCTGGTTTGCGGTGTCCGATGTGACGGGTGTTGGTGTGGCTTTGTCCCGGAGCTGCTCTGTCCTGCCGCATGGCTGGGTGTAGGGGTAATAGAAGAAGCCCCTGGGGCCTGAACTGGGTGATGTCAGGTGGAGTTGTGGCGTGGAGGGCATTCATAGGTTGGCAGCACGTGTCTGTCGCTGTCAAGTTCCCATGCCGCAGTGTGACTTTGTTCCTGTGCGTGTTTCAGATGCGGATGGATTCACTTGATGGCAGAGGGCCCCATCCCGGGTGAGGGGGTGTCCCCAGAAGAGGTGCGTCACCGTTTGGCTTTGCAGGGGTCACGTGCATGGCGAGTATGTGACAGCATTTTTGTTTGTGTTTCCTTTCAGGAACTGAAGCGGGATGTCATCTGTCAAGGTGAAGCGGAGCAGGTGAGCTGTGATTGCTGGAGAGAAGCAGTTGGTATTGCTGAAGTGTCAGTTGCTGGTGTGACTCTAATCCTCCATTACTGTGTTTTTTAGGAGATGTCACTTTCCACGGAGCTGCCCTCAGCAAGCAGAGGATGGATGCGGTTTGCCTGTCTCCTGAGACCTGTGGGGAGCAGAAGAGGAGTGTGTGATGAAGCCTTGCTATTTTTCATTTGAAGGTGCCATCCAGGTAGGCTTTGGTTAAGAGCCTGGGAGCTGAGGTGAGTCGGGGAGGCAGGGAGGAGGAGCGAGGGTGCAGTCAAGATTGAGCTGTGCCACATCACCTGCTGTCCTCTTAAGCCAGGTCCACCCCGTGACGACGGCAGGGGGCTCGGAGCGCGGCCGAGGCGTGCGGGGCGAGGACGTAGGTATTCTTAGGAGACGGTGAGTATCCTAATGGTGAGGTTTTGGTCCATGTGCTGCCACGTGCATGCTTTGATGTTTGGTTTTGTTTGTTGTAGCTGAGGAAGAGACACCAGGCCGGTGGTGGCAGGACTTTCCCAGAGGGCGAGGCGGCGTTCCTTGGCACTGATGTGGATGGTGATCACCGGACCTCCCAGAGCTAAGTGGAGGGCTCGAGGCACAGAGGGGATGAGAGCAGGGTGCTGGGTTGGGAGTTGCTGGGGGGGATTGAGTTCAGTATGGATCTGGAGATGTGCAGGATGTGAGTGCTTAGGGCACATGAAAGTTCTGATTGTAATGCTGAGACAGGCAGGGCAGAGCAGTCCCAGGCACGTGGTGTCTGTTGTCCACTCTGTGTGTGTCAGGCATCTCATCTTTCACGTCTTTTCCCATAGCCCCTCAAGGGGCCTGTGGGGAACCCTGGGATCACTGTTAGCATTTCTGATGTCTGCCTTCCTGGCTCCAGTGGCTTTGACTGGAGAGCTGGGACTTAGATCTGAACCTCATCTCTGTTCAGAGTCATCCAGTGCGATGTCTTTTGAGGTCTTGTTCTGAGCTGTACAGACAGCTGTGCCCTGCCACGATCCATTTTGGCGGGTTAGGACTTGTTTAGAAGTCCAAGCTAGGTCTTGGCTTGTGAGCGGAGGAGCGTCGGGCATCCATCTTTGTGATTCTTGAAGTGATTCATCTTGTTGGCATCCTCTTCTTGTAGGATTCTGTGAGCCTGGCCAGCTCACCTTGTTTCTTCCGTTTGTCATCTCATTCTGAGTTCTCTCGGTCCTCCCGGTCGTTCTTCGTGCGGAGAGCTTTTTGTTGTTGTGGTGTCCCCTGGTTTGTGGTGTCCGATGTGACGGGTGTTGGTGTGGCTTTGTCCCGGAGCTGCTCTGTCCTGCCGCATGGGTGGGTGTAGGGGTAATAGAAGAAGCCCCTGGGGCCTGAACTGGGTGATGTCAGGTGGAGTTGTGGTGTGGAGGGCATTGGTCGGTTGGCAGCACGTGTCTGTCACTGTCAAATTCCCGTGCTGCAGTGTGACTATTTTCCTGACTTTGTTTCAGATGCAGATGGATTCAATCCATGGCAGAGCGCCTCATCCTGGGTGAGGGGGTTCCTCTGTGAAGGTGTAAGTCACTGTCTTAGCTGGGGTAGTGTAAATAATGACTGTGTAAGAGTTCTTTTTTTCTCTTTACTTTCAGGAAGTGATGGTAGATGTCATCTGTCAAGGTGAAGCGGAGCAGGTGAACCGTGATTGTTGGAGAGAAGCAGTTGCTATTGCTGAAGTCTTACTTGATCATGCATGTCTAAGCATCCCCTTTTGTGTTTTATGGGGTCTGCTTGCATGACACGATTCTGTCACAAACCAGGTGCTGGTTTCTGTTTGGAATTTTAGCTGGCTGCCATCCCTTTGCTGGCCCATGGCCTTAGACAGAAGCAGTGTCCCTTCTCCATGGGCATGCCAATTCACCCTCCCCTGTTCCTGATGTGATTTTGTAGGAGGCATTTGGCACTCCAAGTTAGACATGTAAGTGTTGTCTCTGCCAGCTTTTGCCAGCCCTGTAAGCCTGCTTCCCTTCCCTTTCTGCAGCATGTGTCTGTCCTGGTCTTAGAATTTGTGCATGCTTTGCAACCGAATGTTTCATTTAGCATCAATCATGGACATTGCTGAGCAATTGTGTCTGTGTCTTCTTTCATTCATGAACTCTTCACCACTCGATGGGGACTCTCCCAGACATTTTATGATTGAAATCCGTTCACCCGTGAGTGAAGAACACAAAGGGCAAGAGGTGTTTCTGCCTGTCCTGTTTTTTTTAAGGTGTAGGTGAAATCTAAGCTCCAGTACCCTCTGCCGTGCAGCTCCTTTGGCCTATCCCACAGTCCATGAAGTAAGCACGTATAAAAGCTGGGCCAAGTTTCCCTGCACAGTTTTAGTTTGTCTGTTGCAGCCCTGAGCAGGTGTCTAAAATAAGTAAAAACCCCCTGGTGCCTCCGTCTCCCCCCTAGGCAGGGATGCAGGGGCAGCAGCACCCCTGAAACGATGTCCCAAACAGAGAGCCTTCCCAGGCCCCTGGAGAAGAGCTGAAGGGGTAAGAAGAGAGGGCAGGAAAGCCTTGGTACCTTCCGTGAGAGCGCCTGTGTCCCTGTGCCCTGCAAAAGCAGCAAGGGCCAGCATGCCTGTGATTTTGAGATGAGGCCAAGGGAAACGTGCGGCACCGTGGGTTCTTTGTGTAGTCGGTCGTTTTCCCGTTTCCCCATTGGTCCCTTTTGGATCCTTGCTCCGATTGGTCGTTTTGAAATTCATTCACCCCATTGGTGTGAGTGTCCAAGGCCGCCACCTCGTTCCCTGTGAAAGGGGATTGTGGGAGGTCAGTTGGGCGTGGGTTCCAGAGCGTGCGCCGCCTGAAGAGACCTCGCCGTGAGGAAGCAGCCGAGCCGAGCCGATGGAGCAGCCGTGCCTGTAGGCGCTCGGACAGCCTCGTGGCTGAGTTGCCGCGGCAGCTCTCCTAAAAGAGCGATCGCTAGGGTGATCGGTGTCCCTCCGGAGCAGAGGGCGCCTTTTTCAAGGCGACCGCTGCCGGATGGTCGCAGCACCCGAAGAGGCTCCGCAGCCGGGCTGGAGCGGGGAGCGGGCGCGGCCCGTAGGACCAGAACTTTGTGTGAGGCAGCAGCAGCATCGCGGCTGAGTGAGCGTGGGTTCGTGGGGAGGGCGTGTGTTCGTTTCGTTTTTCCGGAGGTGGGGCGGTCCGTGCGTGTCCTGGCAGCTGTGTGCGTTCCGGGGACAGAGGCCGGGCAGCGGCGGGGCTCCCCGAGCGTGGAGGCGCAGGGCGGGGGGGGCGGGTGTTGGGGAAGGAGCGGGTTCATCGGCGGGAGGCGAGCTCGGCCCTGGAGAGCGTAGGTGTTTGCGGTGGCCCGGTGCTGGCGGTGCCGCGGTAGAGGTGAAGGTGAAGGTACGGGTTGGCCATACCGCATGGCGTCGGGCGGCTTTTCGCGCGCTGGGAAGGGGAGGGGGGGTGTTTTTCCAGTTGCCATTCTAGCGATAAAGCGCGGCGCCGCGGGGGTGAATGTGCGGCAGGAGCTACGGGTTGCCCCGGCCACATGGCGCACGGGCGGGGAAGGGGGGGTGGGCGGGTCTGGGGCCGGCAGTGAGGATGCCTTTGGGGACTGGCGGCGCGGCGGTGCGGCGGCTCGTGTTGGCGTGGTGTTGGCGAGAAGGAAGCGGGGTAGCTCGGCGCCGTGGGTACGTGGTGCCCATGGCTCGTTTCGGGCGGGTTTCCCGGCGCTGGGAAGGGTGGTGGGGGGTGGTTTTCTCTTTGCCGCGGTGCGTAGGAAGAGCGGCAAGCCGGCGCTGAATGCTCAGTATGTACGCATGGTGCTCATGGCTCGTCGGTTCCCCGGCGCTGTGTGTGTGTGTGGGGGGGGGGGGGCGGCTCTGCCCCCGGGAGTCGCGGTCCCTTTGCGGGGGGCAGGGGAGCCGGGGCCGGCCGGGCAGCGCCCGTGTGTTCGGTGGCGTGGTGTCCCCGGGACTGAAAGGGCAGCGCCGAGCGAGTCGTGGCCGAGGGTGCAAGGTCCTGGGCTCCCCGTCCCTCCTGTGGTGGTGGAGGAGCGGCGTTCTGAATTTTTTGAAAAAGGCGCCGTTTCGGCAAGGTGGTTTTGTCAGGTTGGCCGCCGTGTAAGTGCCTGTCGCTTGAGGTACGTGGAGAAGTTTTTCTTTATTCAGTAGCGGCTGTGATGGTGGTGAGTCTGTGGCATTTGTTTTTTGTGGGTTTGAGGTGGCGCGATGTCGTTGATTTGTTCGGATTTTGTGATCTTTGGAATTGTATCCTTGTTTCTCGTAGGCTAGGGGTTTCTTTGTTCGTTTTATTGGATTGCAATGTGTATTTTCTGGTTGTGGAATCTTTTGGGGAGCTTTAGGATTTCACGGGGAGCAGCCTGGCTGTGTCATGGAGGCTGGGGTGTTTGTTCGCTGCCTTTTTTTTTTTTTTTAATTTTTCCAAATTTTTTTTGTGTCGAGCGGTTTTCAGGTGGTTTTGAAGAAACGTGTGGTTTTGCTTTGTTTGTCGATGTTGTGTGCTAAGGGATCGGGTTTATTTCTTTCTTAATCCTGCGTTCCTTAAGTTCCAGGTCGATGTTTTCGGTTTTGAATTGAGTTTTGGTGTTGAATTTATTTATGTGTGTGTGTGTATATATATATATATATATATATATTTTTTTTTTTAGCTATGAGATTTCTTTAGACCCTGTTCCCTTGTGTGTTGGCTGTTGCACCCTGTTGTCTTTCAGATGTAGGGGTAGGCAGGTTTTTCCCAGGGCGGGCTGCAGCAAAGCAAGCCGTGCGCTTGGCTTTTGTGGTATTTTCTTGTGCTTGGTGTGACGGATGGAGCAGTGGGGGTTTTTTTGTGCCTTGTCAGGCTCGTTTTTCTCTCCCTGGGGCTTTTGACGCAGCCAGTTTTGATTTCTGTGGACTTGAGGAAAGAGTTTGTGGTCAGAGATAAAATATGGCTTTGTCGTGTCCCTTTGTCCTGGAGTGCTTATCGGGTGCTGGGTGCTGGTGGTCGGGGCGGTGCCGGAGCGGTCCCCGGTGGGCACCCAGCCCCAGTCGGTTGGAAGGCTCTCTTTTGTCTGTTTTGTGTTGCAAATGTGGTCATTGCTGTTACCGGTGCCCAGTTGGGCGTTACCAATGCATTGTGTCTTTGCCTGCCCTTGGTTTTTGAATTGAGTTATATGATACAGGATGCTGTCCATTGCACCTTTGAAGACCCGTGCATGCACCCCTTTTTCTCCCTCAGGCCTTGGCGTACTTGTTGCCTCTTTTCCAGCCCAGGTGTGGAGATGCAGTTGCTGAATGCAGGCCTGGGTTTCTCCCTGCCTGCCCCCCTTCCTCTTCAGGGCACTTTGAACAGGTTGAACTCTCTCCCCATTTCAAATTTTTAATTCTAAATGCTCCTGTTCCATGTTCCTTTTGTAAGAACGGAGCGCCGGTCAGGCATTGAGAGGCTCTTTCTATTCAGAACGTATTCATGTGTCATGAAAGTTTGTCAGATCACCGTCCCTTGTCGGCTTTTGAGCCTCAGGCCTCCTCAGAGATGCAGCTGGAGTTTTGCAGAGCATGGGTCCAAGGCCTGCCCATGGGGTCTAAGCCTTTGTAAAAACAAGCAGCAGGCCTTTTTTGTTCCCCTCCTGCTGTTGTACTAAAATTCCTTGGCAAGGACTCTGATTAACACGTGCATGGAGTTGAAATTCGTTTTCTGTGTCCAGAAGGGGTAAGCATGGGGCATTCCCGCATTTGTCCTTTCCTTTTTTAAAGCTTTGCTGGCCCCTGCTGTCCCTACCACGACATGACCACTGTCTGGTCTTAGAAAAATATTCTGTCCAAGGTGTCCAGAACCCCACCCACCCAGCCCAAACAAGTGCTGCAACTCCTTTCTTGCCTTGGGTCACGGCACTTGTCAACTCCCTTGTATTCCTTCCAGCCGTATATAGTGAAACCCCCGATCCAAAAATGTGCCAAGGACGCGACCTTTTTTTTCCCCCTAATCCATGTGCCTTTTCCTTCTAGTGCAAGTCCTGAACATGGTTTTAACTTGTTATGAATCTGTATTTTACCTCCTAGTAGCAAGCTGGTCCTCCCTTTGTATTTTTTTCCCTGTCCTTGAGCTGTGTTTGGTTGGTTTCTGAAAGTTCCTTGATGGGTGTGTGTATCCTGAGCGGTCATTTGTTTGGAGGAAGTGTGTGTGGGTCTTGCAGCGTGTGAAGCTGACAGCTGACTAGGAGGGTGGTCATGGCCCTCTGAGTGTGGTCCTATGTGTTCAGCCCTTTATCTGGAGTTCCCACTGTGGTGTCAGTTGTTTGCAAGACCTTGGAGGGCCTTTTGACTGTAGGTGTATGTGAAACATGTCAAGATTTAATTCAAAGCTACCGTCCAGGCTTCCTGAGGTGCATGTTTTTGTACGTATGTAAGGGTGAGGTTTGAGTCAGAGAGCCTCTTAAGATCCACTCCTTTTTTTTCAATTGCCTATGGATGTTGTGTCCCTGCCTGTGCTTGGCCTCCATTCCCAGTGGCGTATGGGGTTTGTGAGAAGGGGAGTCCCTCCATCATTTCCTATGGTAAAGCCGGTATGTCAGACCTCTTCTGTTAGAATTTGATTGTTCATAGGGCTAGGGGGTATACCCTGAAGCCCATTCCTTCCTATTTTTGTCATTCCTTTCTTTCATCCATCCATTTCAGTCTTTTTATTCGTCCTCTCGTCCCTGAAGTTTGGGTGTGCCGGGGTGTACGTCACTGCCAGAGGATCCCTAAAGCTTTTATGCTATGATGCTGTTGTTGTGTGATGCCACGTGGGCCACGGGTCTGAACCCGTTTTTTATAAACCTGTACTGGGGGGTGATGTGTTGTCATCTTATTCTTACTCTGTGGGGTGTTCCTTTGGTCGTAGGGAAAGTTTGTAGCCCACGGGTGCAGTGATCCACTCTAATAAGTAGGTTGTGGTATCTCTGCAGTGCAGGTGTTTCTGTGCAATCCACTCTTTTGTTTTGAAAAGGCCTCCATGCTCTCGGTCTCCCTCCTGGTGTGTGGTTTTTGTCCTTGCTTTTTGGTTTTGTTTTTGGGCTCTGAATCTTCCATCCCTAAGTGCTTTTCCAAGACTGTTACGGCTTACTCTACTTTAGTTTTCCTTACAGAAAAGTTACCAAGCATGAGCTTATGCTTTCCCTCCTATGCACTGTGACATTCCCAGGTCCTTTCAAAGCCTTGTATTTACAGACCTGTTGAATACCCAGATCTGAATTTATCTTGCTCCCTGTCACCTCCCATTCCTCCCTTTGTACGCTCCTTGCCCAAAAGGCTCTGAAGCATGTGTGATTTGTTTCCTAAAATGAGCGCTGGGTCTGTGTTGAGGAGGTGTCCCTCAAAATGAGGAAGATGACTCTTCCTGATCCTGACCTTTCTATCTGTTCAATGCATTTGTGACCCATGTTAGCGCTTAAGAGTTTTGTGTATTGAATGGATTCTTTGAGCAGGAAGTCTGCATCTAAGTTGTGCGCTCTTGGTCACGTTTTGTTTTTCCTTACAAACACAGCTCCATCAACATAAAGCTGACAAGGAGTTGGTAAATCTGGGCTATCTTGTCTCAGATGTGGCTCGTGTTGAGTGTGTAGCGAGCTTCCCTATATCTTTCAGCTGTTTCAGCCACTTTTTCTGTTCACTTTCCTAGAAATCCCCTCTTGTTCCAAACTGATGTTTCCCTCTAAGGATTTTTCCTTTCTTGTAGGTGCCTTTTTTTTCCCCCCTTTGGCCAGAGGGACACGGGTGACATTGAGTCGGGCCTCCTGTTCTCTGCCTCCCCTTTTAGGGGGGATGCTGGTGTGGATTCTATCTGCTCTTGGGCCGGGGGGGTAAGGAGAGGTAGCTGCTTTTTTATGGCACCTATTTTCTCACCCTGCTCCAAAGAACTTTAGATTTTTTTGCTCGGCCCCTGTTAACAGCTCTGGGTACTATTTAGGCTGAGCTGCCGTGGTGGCCATGCAGGGGTGGGCTAAAGAGGCCTTGATCATCTTGTATTAGTGAGTTTTGACTGCTTGGTTGGTGTGATGTGTGCTACTTCTGCATGGCTTTTTTCTTGAGCGTTGCTTTGAACCTCTCATGCCACGAGCTACTGTGGGAGAGGAAAAAACCTTTAGGCAGCTTTTCCATGCTGTTGGTCTTACCAAGGTTTTCCACCTTTGTCTTTCTCTGAGAGAGAAAAGGAAAAGGTCAACTTGCAGAATGAACACCACGGAGTCAGGAGAGTATTCCTAAAGACAGAGGATTTGTTAAAGAACGGGTTGTTCCATTCTTATCTCAGCATCTCCAAATGCCCTATTTCTGTTAAGTCACGGGCAGGATGTGCATTTGGGCATAGGTTTGGTTTACATTTCTGGGTGCCTTTGAGGGAGGCTATTTGTGGTTGACTACATCCTATTTCTATTATGAGATGCTTGAACACAGATCAGGAGGAGAAACCCTCTGTGCCCGTGAGGAAGTGGAAAAAAAAAAGTCTCTGTTCCTTGAGAGGAACAACCCTTTATTTTGCAGCTCTTCCTGTTTAAAAGGTGAGCCTCTTGTACGCCGGTCTATGACTCCTGATTGACAAGCCGCTTGGAAAACTGCTCAGGAGAGTGTGACCCAAGGCAGTTTCCCTGGGTGGCTGTTTTTGTGACCTTTCAATAAATCCACCCAAGAACGGTTCTAAGCGATCTGTAAGATGTGTGAGTCTAAGAGAAAGTCTCGTTCTCCAGAATGGATCTGAGACTACTGTCCGAGAGTGAAATGGACTGAACAGAACCACCTAACTTTTGTCTTTCTGTTCTGTTTTCTAGGAGAGTGAACAGAGGATGCAAGAGGAGCCAAGTGTGCTTTGAGAGTTTCCTTCTGTTTTGTGTCCCAAGCTTTTTTCCTATTCCTTTAGGAGGTGTTGATAAAATTATTCTTTTTCCACACGGACCTTCCCTTCACGGTAAGTGCTCAGACTGCCATTTATTTGCTCTACAACCACCGCATTCACTGTTGTTTGTACCCTGTTATTGAAATGAAGCGTTCCCACCGTGTCGTGCCATGCCTAGCTATTGTCTTAGGAAATGATCCCAAAACCCTCAGGTGGCCCAGTGCTTGAAGCGGTCTATTTCTGTTGCTGTTCTTCCCAGGTAAAAGTCCCTGTTGCAACCTTTCCCTTGCCACTGGGGTTCCCCATTCCCTTTGCTTTCCTTGCGGTCCTTTCTGTCTGCTCCTTCTCCTGCTCTCTTGCTTCTTTTGCTTTTGGCTGTGTTCTTTTTGTGAGACACGTTTCTCGTCTTCCCTCAGGTCTGGGCTGCCGATCGGGCAGCACGATCTGCTCCTCTGTTCCCCATTCTTTACAATGCTGTCTCCTTTTGGATGCCCCGCCATAGGCACTAGTGCCATTTCTTGGGGCGTCACGAGGGATTTTACTAGCATCTCGATTCCTTCCTTGTGCGTGAAAGCTTTTCCTTTTGCATTTAGGTGCCCCCTTTTCTCCCCCATTTTTTCAAAGGTGTGTCCTATGCCCAAGGCATACCGTGAATCTGTGGGTGTTGTACCTTGGTCTTGTTTTAAAATCTAGATTGATCCAAATACATGTCATGTCTTCCCCTCTGCTATCTCCCTGTCTTCTTTTTCCTTCCCCTACTTTAGAGGTCCCTGTGTGAAGAACTCTCCTGTATGGCAAAGGGGTACCTTGTAGCTCTTCCCTCATTTCTCGTTTGTCTAGGATTCTAAGGAGTCTTTCCATCCCTTTGGGATGGGCTCCCGACAGGGATCGTGTAGGCTTGAAGCTCTTGCACGTTTTTCACTCAAGATCGGTACCATTTGCTAGTACCACGTAGTGTTTTAAGATCCCAGAATCCCTTAAGCATTCTTGAGCCTTTTGGCTTCCCGTGGCCCTAAGGTGATGAGGTGTGCGTGCAGTCCTTTCTCCTTCTCGTGTCACCCTTTGTACCTGGTCTAGGAGCGCTGTGGCCGGCGTCTCAGAGACGTATTGTCCATCCCATTTGGACTGCCTCTAAAAGCTTTCACATTGAGTACCAGGCCGCCTGTGTCCTCCCCATTCTTGTGGTCATGCCCCCTAGGCCATTCCCCATTCTGTATTCGTAAGTCAACCCTGCTTCTGAGATTTGGCAGGTTGAACACTTGGGCTGAGGATTGTTTGCCTTTTCACTCTTTCCCTTGTTTTTCACCCTGAAGCGTGCCTCTTGTGGGTTCAGGGAACGCTCCTTTTTCTACAGGAATTTAACACGGTGACTCTTTTTCTAGTCATCCTTTAGCCTGTCGAAATAAGCCCAGCTGTTTTCTCTCTTTGACTTTTGGAGCTGGGATGGGGAGTTTGCCTGACATTTGCTCAGGACTTATTTTCTTCTCCCCTTCCCCACTGAGGTTTCCAAGACAGGTCCTCCTTTTCCCCTGATTGCAACTGGTTTTCAGATGCTTTAAGGCCTTTTTCTCTCCCAAGAAATGGAGATGCATGCCAGCTTCTCTCCCCTCCTGCTCCTGCCTTGATCTAAAACGGTTCTCCACCTCCTGCAGGATTTGTGCACTCCTTTTAGGGGTGAATCCTTCTAATCATTCCTCCCAAGCTTGTGTCCATTCATTGGGAGGCTCTGTAAAGCCTTGAGAATGGGCTGTCCCTCTTCTCTGCTGTTTGCTCTGCTCTTTGGGGCCCTCCGTGCCAAAGGCAGACCCCTCCGTGCTGTCCTTAAAATGCATCTTATAGGTGTACCCCAGCCCAGCAAGCATGTTAGCTAGGCTTTTCACAGACAGGGTGTATGGGTATGGTCCCTCCCACTGTCTCCTGCACCATGATGCTCCTACGTTTTATAGTCTTGTACTAGCCTGAATTTATTTAGTATTTTCTTTCCTGCCACCATGGGGACCTTGTAGGGCCACCTCCACGGTTGTCCTCCTCACTGCTTCAGTAGGTGTGTTGTCACGGTGGCTATCCCTTTCCCGCTTTGTGCGGAGCTAGGATCTCGCCTCCCTCTTCTAGGGGATGTTCCTTCTGGCCTTTGTGTTTCTGAATTTCCCCTGTTCAGCCCTCCTGTGTGGTTTGAGTTCCTTTCCATCCTGTGTGGTCGTTCTCCTCTGTCCCCCTACCTTATACTCTTTAGGAGGAATTCCTACCCCCTCTTGAACCTATAGGTCCCTCCCAAGGTCACGACCAAGACTCTCATTTCTGTCTGTCTAGGACATCTGTCAAACCCTTCTGTGACTTCACCTCCTCATTTTCTTAAGCGAGGAGCTTTGCAAGGTTTCTCTTCTGGCCCTAGGCGCTCTGCCATTCTGCCGTTCCTTTTGCATGTGCCACTCCCATAGGGAGTTGCTTTCTACTTGGTTTCTCTGCAGCTGTGTCTACTACAATTCCAACTTGTTCAACATGCAGACCGAGCTCCAACTTTTAAGATGGGCTCCTGTCAGCGTTTTATCAGGTCCCCTGATGTGTGGAGCTCACGAAAGCCCTGGTGTTCCTTGCGCTCTCCTTTTCAGTTTTCCTACAGCTTCCTGATCCCTTGTCATTCCCTCCTGCAAAGTCATTTTTGGGCCATCTCACCTCCAACGTCCTACTTCCCCCTAATAGTGCCGTGTTCCGGTCTTTCCCGGTTTGAGAGGGGTAAGCCAAGGTTGTAGGGCCTTTCCTTTTCCCTCTCCCCACAGGTGGCTTTGTCCCTCGCTCCCTTTTGTGGCTCCTTCCTGGCCCTTCCGCTTTCTGTGCCCACGGCTACCATCCTCCTTGCATTTGTCTTTGTTTTTCCCTCTTGCCGACTCCTAGGGCTTCCCTTAGCAAGTAGTCCTTTCTCCTTTGCCTGCCCATCCGCTATTTCAGCTTATTGCTTCCATTTCTGTGGCCAGGATTTGGTCCCCCCTAGTGCCTTTTCAAAATGCCTGGCTTTCTGGGCTCTCCGGATCCAAATGAGATTGCTGCTGGAAATTCCTCCAGAGGCTATTGCACCAAGGTGCCAGGGATTCCTTCATTCCCTTGGCTTCCATCCCCACCTACTTGTACGCTCTTCCTGTGGGGAACTTATTCTTGGATCCCCCTTGTCACTACAATACTGCCATCCCCCGTGTTCCTATCTGGGTGTGTGACAGGTAGCTTCTGGTGCCCTGGGGGGACCCATGCCGTTTCCTCCCTTTCCCCATGGCACCTTGCAGCTCCTGTGATGAGCTGACCCTCTTTAGCATGACACAGTCTATTTCAACTGCAGTTCTATTTCCCTCTTGTCTGCCTATTTGGGCCCCCCCAAAATATGCATCTCTTGGCTTGGCAACACCCCCAGGGCCTTGCACTGGATCCCCTCCCTTTCTCTTACAGCTGTAGACTTGTGATGTTCCTAGGGGTGTCTTTCTAAAAGCTAAGCCTCCTGCTGCCCCCCTCATCTGGACTTCCCTTACTGGCCAGTTGTGGTTCTCCCAGGGGAAAGACTATGTGATGACAGTATCCCACGTGTGCCTAGCCTCTTCCTCCTGCCGTCCTCTTCCGGAGCTGCCAAGCTTTTGCTGTTCCGCTGCCCATTGTTTTGTGTCTCTGCCAGGAGGCAGCAGAAAGGATCTGCTTTGTGTCAGTCCCCTTGGCTTCTTCGCTAGCGTGTTTTTAGGCTCAGCACCTCCAGGGGTCTTGGGTGCCACAGCAGGGCCGCTCTGCACACGCATGTAGCGTGGGCCAACCCTTTCACCACTTCCGCATCCTTCCCATTTGGCTTAGTTCCCTAGCAGCCTCCTTGGTGACCCATGATTGTAGCAATTGCTCTAATGGACTGTGTGTGGGCTATTTTTGACCTTGGCCTTTCTTTCTCCCTTCATTTTCCTTACTTCTCTGTGTTGCCTTTCTTACCGAGTGTCATACAGCCATTCATAGGTGGCCTGTCTTGAGTCTATTTCTAACTGAGGGCAACGCTACTTCAAAAGTGCCCCTTGTCAATTCCAGTGTTACACGTGGTCCTACTCCAACTTGAAAGGTGTGTCTGAAATCTTGCTTGCTCCTTTGTCCCCAAGCAGCCTGCAAGCAGCCCATCAGCACGCTCTTAAAGCTTTGGCTGCTGCCCCAGCCTGTGTCTGGTTGCACAGTGCATCCTTGTCTGTCTGCCCTATTTCTAGGCCTCCTGAGCTCTCACACCTCCCCAAATGTTGCCCCTGCCAGTATTGGCTCTTTACCTGTTGAATAAGCTCAAAATCTTAGAACAGGTGTCTAAAGCAGTTAGACTGGGTGTGGGAGGGGGGGATGCTATTGGTAGAACTGAGGATTTTAAAGGTGGTAAGAGGAAAAATCTGGCTCAGAAATACTCCACCTAAAACAAAAAATATCAATGGGAGACCCCGCCTGAAATAAAAATCATCAATGGCAGAAGGAGACCTGACCTGAAACAAAAGCCATCAGTGGCAGAGGGAGACCCCACCTAAAATAAAAATGTTTAATGGCAAAGGGAAACCCCACCTGAAACAAAGCCCATCAATGCCAGGAGAGCTCATCTATAACAAAACCCCTCAGTGGCAGAAGGAGACTTCACTTACAGTGAAGATTATCCATGAAGGAACAAGATGCGAACTAAACCAAAAATCATTAACGGCAGGGGGAGACCCCACCTAAAATAAAAATTATCAATGGCAGGAGAGACCCCACGTAAAACTAAAATCATCAATGCCAGGAGGAGACCCCAACTATAACTAAGCATGGAAGCAGCAGTAGGAGCTCTGTGTGTGTGAGGGGTGTCTGCGGGGGATTTTGGGATGAATCGCCAAGATTTATTGATGCTGAGCAGTTCCCCCCCCAGCCCTGAGCAGCGCCGAGCGTGGGATTTGTGTTTGCAGGCGGTCTGAGCGCAATCACCGCGAGAAGATCGGGGTCCGTGTTCTCTTTGAGCAGGTATTAAACGTGGAACCTTACTGCTGCCTGGACTCTCTGCCCTCCCTTGCCACGGAGACCTTTGTCTGTGACCCCTCAGCTGTGGTGATGCATCACGGGAAGGGCTTTGGCTCAGGACACTACACAGCCTATTGCTACAACACGGAGGGAGGTGCGTGTGCTGGGGACGGGCAAATCCCATCCCAATCTTCTATGCCCCCTCAGGATTTTCCCTCCCTTGGGATCCCTCCTCAGGATTCCAATTCCTTGGGAGCCCCTCCATGTCTTTTAGTAGTTTGTTTCCCCCGCTCACGCCCCACCCCTGTATTCCTATTTTAAAAATTTTTTTTGTAATTTTTTGTGTGGGTTTTTTTGTTGGTTGGTTGGTTGGTGGTTTTTGTTTTCCTGGGAATGGTGTGAATTATTCATTCTGCCAGGCAGAGCTGCTCCGATGAGCTGTTGCGGCTGGCTTTGCTCAGGATTGAATCCTAAGGACCGAGGAGATGAATAGAAAGTGTTTTGAGGCTGGAAGAACAGGAACTATTCATGCCTAACATCCGCAGGGGACTGGGAGATCTCGGCAGCTGGATCAGGACAGGCTCTGCCTTCCTGGCTGCACAAATTGCCCGGCCCCAGGGGATTTTTGGCTGCCGAATTGAGCGGTTCCAAAATCCAAAGGGATCCTGCCTCAGCTGAGAACTCTTTCTTTCCCTTTTTTCCCAGGTTTTTGGGTGCACTGCAATGACTCCAAACTGAACGTGTGTAGTGTGGAGGAGGTGTGCAAGACCCAGGCCTACATCCTCTTCTACACTCAGAGAACGCTGCAGGACAAAGCAGGAATCCCAGAAAAACAACTCCAAGCTCAGGTTTTTGCCACCCAAAACCAGTGACAAGGACACAAGACTGACATTGCCATGAGGGGACATTCCCAGCTTCTTTTGGGGAACTTTTGGTGTTCATCGTCTCCTTCTTTGCAGGGAAAACTGCAGGAATGGGATCAGGGTAGGGACGGGATCCGGGCAGGGACGGGATCCGGGCAGGAAAGGGATCGGGGCATGGATCACGGCAGGGACGGGATCAGGGCAAGATATTTGGAAAACCTTCTGGAGCTGGGCAGTTCCGATTTGGGGCAGAATCTTGGGGTTTGATTGTCTTTTCAGCTCAAAAAAAAAAAAGAAACTATAAAGTTTGATGCTGTTCATTCATCCCCTATCAAAGAGGAATGAGCCCAAGCTGGCAATGGGAGAATCCAGCTGGATCAACACCCTTCAATCCCTAAAAATCCTGATCCAGCTCCATCTCCAAGAGGAACAGGTACAGTACCCTTGAGCGGTCTGGTAAATCCCAGGGAAACTCCCAGAGCTGTTCCTACTGGAAAAAAAAGTTTAAATTCTTCTCAGTTCCTCCTCTGCTGCCCCAATAGCGATTTCTGCGCCCTGGGTGAAGCTTTGCCAGCAGCTCTGTGTCCCCAACTTTAGTTTTTCCTTACAGAAAAGTTACCAAGCATAAGCTTATGCTTTCCCTCCTATGCACTGTGACATTCCCAGGTCCTTTCAAAGCCTTGTATTTAGAGACCTGTTGAATACCCAGATCTGAATTTATCTTGCTCCCTGTCACCTCCCATTCCTCCCTTTGTACGCTCCTTGCCCAAAAGGCTCTGAAGCATGTGTGGTTTGTTTCCTAAAATGAGCGCTGGGTCTGTGTTGAGGAGGTGTCCCCAAAATGAGGAAGATGAATCTTCCTGATCCTGACCTTTCTACCTGTTCAATGCATTTGTGACCCATGTTAGAGCTTAGAGTTTTGTGTATTGAATGGGTCCTTTGAGCAGGAAGTCTGCAGCTATGTTGCGTGCTCTTGAGCCCATTTTGGTTTTCGTGACAGGCCTAGCTCCGTCGACATAAAGCCGATAAGCAAGGAGTTAGCGCATCTGAGTTATCTCAGATGTGGCTTGTGTTGAGTGTGTATAAAACTTCCCTATGTCTTTCAGCTATTTCAGCTACTTACTCTCTTCACTTTCCTAGGAATCCCTAATTGTTCCAAACTGATGTTTCCCTCTAAGGATTTTTCCTTTCTTGTAGGTGGCTTTTTTTGTTTTTTTTTCCGTTTTGCCAGAGAGACACGGGTGACATTGTGTTGGGCCTGCTGGTCTCTGCCTCCCCTTTTAGGGGGGATGCTGGCCTCAGGCTGGCGTGGATACTATCTGCTATTGAGTGGGGGGGTAAGGAGAGCTGGCTGCTTAGCAGCGCCTATTTTCTCACCCTGCTCCAAAGAACTTTAGATTTTTTTGCTCGGCCCCTGTTAACAGCTCTGGGTACTATTTAGGCTGAGCTGCTGTGATGGCCATGGAGGGGTGGGCTAAAGAGGCCTTGCAGATCTTGTTTTTGTGAGTTTTGACCGCTTGGTTGGTGTGATGTGTGTTATTTCTGCGTGACTTTTTTTTCTTCAGTGTTGCTTTGAACCTCTCATGCCACGAGTTACTGTGGGAGAGGAAAAAACCTTCAGGCAGCTTTCGCGTGTTGTCGGTCTTATGAAGGTTTTCCACCTTAGTCTTTCTCTGAGACAGAAAAGGATAGGCTGAACGTGCAGAAGAAACACTATGGAGTCAAGAGACTATTTGTAAAGACAGAGGATTTGTTCATGAGTGGGTTGTTCCATTCTTATTTGTTTCTCCAAATGCCCTATTTGCACGATTCCTTTAATTCACGGGCAAGATGTGCATCTGGGGATAGGTTTGGTTTACATTTCTGGGTGCCTTTGAGGGAGGCTATTGGTGGTTGACTATGTGCTATTTGTCTTACGAGATGCTTGAACAGAGATGCAGAGGAGAAACCCTCTGTGCCCGTGAGGAAGTGAAAAAAAAAAATCTCTGTTCCTTGAGAGGAACAACCCTTTATTTTGCAGCTCTTCCTCTTTACGAGGTGAGCCTCTTGTACGCCGGTCTATGACTCCTGATTGACAAGCCGCTTGGGAAACTTCTCAGGAGAGGGTGACCCAAGGCAGAGTTTCCCCGGGTGGCTGTTTTTGTGACCTTTCAATAAATCCACCCAAGAACGGTTCACTTTTGTGTAAGATTTCTGAGTCTAAGAGCAAGTCTTGTCCTCCAGAATGGATCTGAGACTATTGTCCAGTAGCGAAATGGACTGAAAAGAACCACCTACCCCTTTTCTCTTTGTTTTCCAGGAAAGCGAACAGAGTATGCAAGAGGAGCCAAGTGTGTTTTGAGTTTGATTCTGTTTTGTTTTCCAAGTTTTTTTTTTTCCATTGTTTTAGGAGGTGTTAATAAAGTTATTTTTTTTGCACATGGACCTTCCCTTCACGGTAAGTACTCAGACTGCAGTTTATTTCTTATAGAACCACTGCATTCGCTGTTGTTTGTACCCCGTTATTGAAATGAAGCGTTCCCACTGTGTCGTGCCATGCCTAGCTATCGTCTTAGCAAATGATCCCGGAACCCTCAGGTGGCCCAGTGCTTGAAGCGGTTTATTTCTGTTGCTGTTCCTCCCAGGTAAGTCCTTGTTGCAACCTTTTCCTTGCCTCCGGGGTTCCCCATCCTCTTTGCTTTCCCTGCTGTCCTCCTTTCTGTCTGCTCCTTCTCCTGCTCTCTCGCTTCCTTTGCTTTTGGCCGTGTGTTCCTTTCCTGAGACCCGTTTCTTGTTTTCCCTGAGGTCTGGACTGCCAACCGGGCAGCACGATCTGCTCCTCTGTTCCCCTTGCTTTACAAGGTGTCTCCTTTTGGATGCCCCCCAATAGGCACTAGTGCCATCTCTTGGTGTGTCACGAGTGATTTTACGTGTGTCTCGAGTCCTTCCTTGTGTGTGAAAGCTTTTCCTTTTGCATTTAGGTCCCCCCTTTTCTCCCCAATCTTTCCAAAGTTGTGTCCTATCCCCAAGGCATACCGTGAATCTGTGTGTATCGTACCTCGCTCTCGTGGCAAAATCCCAATTTATCTAAATTGATCCCAATTCATCTAATGCCCTCTTAAGTGCATAGCCCTTACCCCATTGGGTGGACCCACTGGAGGGTCCTTTTTCTAAGCCTTTCAAGTCTTGGGTTTTCATGTCTTCCACTCTAGCATCTCCCTGTCTTCTTTTTCCTTCCCCTACTTTAGAGGATCCCTCTGTGAATAACCCTCCGGTATGGCATAGGGGTACCTTCTACGTTTTCCCTCGTTTCTCGTTTGTCTAGGATTCTGAGGAGTCTTTCCATCCCTTTGGGATGGGCTCCCGACAGGGATCGTGCAGGCTTGAAGCTCTTGCACGTTGTCCGCTCTAGATCGGTACCATTTGCTAGTACCACCTACTATTCTAAGATCCCAGTCCCTTAAGCATTCTTGAGCCTTTTGGCTTCCCGTGGCCTTGAGGCGATGAGGTGTGCGTGCAGTCCTTTTTCCTTCTCGTGTCACCCTTTGTACCTGCTCTAGGAAGACTGATCTGGCCGGTGTCTTTCACAGTTGAGTAGCCGGCTGCCTGTGTCCTCCCCATTCTTGAGTTCATGCCCCCTAGGCCATTCCGCCTTCTGAATTAATTACTCAACCCTGTTCTTGACATGCGGCAGGTTGAGCACTTGGGCTGAGGATTGTTTGCCTTTTCACTCTTTTCCTTGTTTTTCACCCTCAAGCGTGCCTCCTGTGGGTTCAGGGAAGACTCCTTTTTCTATAGGAATTTAACACGCTGACTCTTTCTCTAGTCACCCTTTAGCCTATCTAAATAAGCCCAGCTGTTTTCTCTCTTTTACTTCTTGGAGCTGGGATGGGGAGTTTGCCTGACATTTGCTCAGGACTTATTTTCTTCTCCCCTTCCCCAATGAGGTTTCCAAGAGAGGTCCCTTTTTTGCCCTAATGGCAACTTGTTTTCAGATGCTTTAAGGCCTTTTTCTCTCCAGAAATGGAGATGGATGCCAGCTTCTCTCCCCTCCTGCTTCTGCCTTCATCTAAAACGGTTCTCCACCTCCTGCAGGATTTGTGCACTCCTTTTAGGGGTGAATCCTTCTAATCATTCCTCCCAAGCTTGTGTGAATTCATTTGGAGGCTCTGTAAAGCCTTGACAATGGGGTGTCCCTCTTTCCTGCCGTTTGCTCTGCTCTTTGGGGCCCTCTGTGACAAAGGCACACCCATCTGTGTTGTCCTTAAAATGCATCTTACAGGTGTACCCCAGCCCAGCAAGCATGTTACCTAGGCTTTTCACAGACAGGGTGTATGGGTATGGTCCCACTGTCTCCTGCACCATGGTGCTCCTCTGTTTTATAGTCTTGTACTAGCCTGAAGTTATTTAGTATTTTTCTTTCCTGCCACCATGGGGACCTTGTAGGGCCACCTCCACGGTCGTCCTCCTCACTGCTTCAGTAGGTGTGCTGTGATGGTGGCTATCCCTTTCCTTCTTTGTGCAGAGCTAGGATCTTGCCTCCCTTTTCTAGGGGATGTTCCTTCTGGCCTTTGTGTTTCTCAATTGCCCCTGTTCAGCCCTCCCGTGTGGTTTGAGTTCCTTTCCATCCTGTGTGGTCGTTCTCCTCTGTCCCCTTACCTTATCCTCTTTAGGAGGAATTCCTACCCCCTCTTGAACCTATAGGTCCCTCCCAAGGTCACTCCCAAGACTCATTTCTGTCTGTCTAGGACATCTGTCAAACCCTTCTGTGACTTCACCTCCTCATTTTCTTAAGCGAGGAGCTTTGCAAGGTTTCTCTTCTGCCCCTACGTGGTCTGCCATTCTGCCGTTCCTTTTGCATGTGCTACTCCCATAGGGAGTTGCTTTCTACTTTACTTCTCTGCAGCTGTGTCTATTACAATTTCCACTTGTTCAACATGCAGACCGAGCTCCAACTTTTAAGATGGGCTCTTGTCAGCGTTTTATCAGGTCCCCTGATGTGTGGAGCTCATGAAAGCCCTGGTGTTCCTTGCTCTTTCCTTTTCAATTTTCCTACAGCTTCCTGATCCCTTGTCATTCCCTCCTGCAAAATCATTTTTGGGCCATCTCACCTCCAACATCCTGCTACCCCCTAATAGTGCCATGTTCCAGTCTTTCCTGGTTCGGGCGGGATAAGCCAAGGTGTTACAGGCCTTTCCTTTTCCCTGTCCCCACAGGTGCCTTTGTCCCTTGCTCTCTTTTGCAGCTCTTTCCCGGTCCTTCCGCTTTATGTGCTGACGGCTACCATCCTCCTTGCTTTTGTCTTTGGTTTTTCCTCTTGTCCCCTCCAAGGGACTCTTAGGGCTTCCCTTAGCAAGTACTCCTTTCTCCTTTTCCTGCCCAGCCTCTATTTCAGCTTATTGCTTCCATTTCAGTGGCCAGGATTTGGTCCCTCCAGAGGCTCTTGCACCAAGGTGCCAGAGATTACTTCATTCTCTTGGCTTCCATCCCAACCTACTTGTACACTCTTCCTGTGGGGAATTTATTCTTGGATCCCCCTTGTCACTACAATAGTGTCATCCCCCCGTGTTCCTATCTGGGTGTGTGATGGGTAGCTTCTGGTGCCCTGGGGGACCCATGCCATTTGCTCCCTTCCCCCATGGCACCTTGCAGCTCCTGTGATGAGCTGCCCCTCTTTAGCATGACACAGTCTATTTCAACTGCAATTCTATTTCCCTCTAGTATGCCTATTTGTGCCCCCCAAGAACTGCATCTATTGGCTTGGCAACACCCCCAGGGCCTTGCACTGGATCTCCTCCCTTTCTCTTACAACTGTAGACTTGTGATGTTCCTAGGGGTGCCTTTCCAAAAGCTAAGCCTCCTGCTGCCCCCCTCATCTGGACTTCCCTTATTGGCCACTTGTGGTTCTACCAGGGGGAAGACTATGTCATTACAGCATCCCACGTGTGCCTCGCCTCGTCCTCCTGCTGTCCTCTTCCCGAGCTGCCAAGCTTTTGCTGTTCTGCTGCCCATAGTTTTGTGTCTGCCAGGAGGCAGCAGAAAGGATCTGCTTTGTGTCAGTCCCCTTGGCTTCTTCACTAGTGTGTTTTTAGGCTCAGCACCTCCAGGGGTCTTGGGTGCCACAGCAGGGCCGCTCTGCACACGCATGTAGCGTGGGCAAACCCTTTCACCACTTCTGCATCCTTCCCATGTGGCCTAGTTCCCTAGTAGCCTCCTTGGTGACCCATGCTTGTAGCAATTGCTCTAGTGGACTGTGTGTGGGCTATTTTTGACCTTGTCCTTTCTTTCTCCATTTTCCTTACTTCTATGTGTTGCCTTTCTTACCGAGTGTCATACAGCCATTCATAGGTGGCCTGTCTTGAGTCTATTTCTAACTGAGGGCAACGCTACTGCAAAAGTGCCCCTTGTCAATTCCAATGTTACACATGGTCCTACTCCAGCTTGAAAGGTGTGTCTGTGAAATCTTCCTTGCTCCTCTGTCCCCAAGCAGCCTCCAAGCAGCCCATCAGCACGCTCTTAAAAGCTTTGGCCGCTGCCCCAGCCAGTGTCTGGGTCCACAGCGCATCCTCGTCTGTCTGCCCTACAGGCCTCCTGTGGTCTCACACCTTCCCAAATGTCACCCCCTGCACCCCGTGAGTTACTCTGGTGTGTGTCGTCTCAGCCACTGCACCTCTGGGGCCCGCTCTGTTCTCCAAGTGCCCTGGGCCACCTGCCCCCTAGCATTCCAGCTACAACTGCAGTCCGTCCTCAGCTACAGTGTACAAGTCTCTGTCCTCCTTACTTTAAAGCCTCATGTGCTGTCCCATCTCCCTAAGTGGCACCGCCTGCACCCCCATCACCTACTACACACACCCCCATCAGCCAGTACAGCTCTGTCACCCACAGGATCCTGAAAGTAGCCTGGGCCACCTGTCCCTAGGCTTCTAGGCACGACCCCCGTTTGTATTTGGGGCACCCTGAAGATAGCCTGGCCCCCCACCCTTAGGGTTTGGCCACCTACTGCACTCACTTCTCCAACACTTGCCTGCACCTTGCCACTTCCCCAGCTGCTCTCCACAAACTCCCCAAAGTATTTCTACAACCTGCTCTCTCAGACTGTGGCCACTTCGATGGGGCTTATGCTAGTATGTAACCTATGTCACTCCCACAGATGCCTTGCTCACAGCTCCTGGCTGGCCTCCCTGGTCTAGGAGCCCTGAAGGTGTCCCCCCCTTTGGCTTCCCCCTGGCTCACGGGTAGCCCCTGAACCCTGGAGACGCCTCATGCACACAGTCAGCTTTCGCTTCCTCCCGGTCCTGGCCGGCCCCCTCGCGGGAGTCCGGAAACGCAGTACTAGAGAGTCCTCTCTCGCTTCCGGCATCCAGCTGCTGGTCCCGGTCTCATTCACTCACGACATTCGCTCGCCTCCATACGCGCCACCGCACACTTACCTGTGTTCCTCCGCGCCCTTCTGTGTTGTCCTCTGCTCTGTCTGTATCTTCTGTTTCAGAGTCCCCAGCTGTAGCAGGTGGGCAAGGAGAGACAATCTCCTTTGGAATTGCCTTTATTACACAGCACCTTAAACTGGGAGGTGGGGGGGGACTTCGGGATTTGCTGCTGCTGCTGCTGCCGCTGCTGCCGCCTCTGTCTAGTCGTCTTCTAGGTGCCGCTCACCTCTCACAAGTCCCCAGCTCCAAGAAGTGGGCAAGGAGAGTGCAGCTTCTCCTTTTCAATTGCCTTTATTTTCAGCTCTTTTTGGGAGGGGGGAGCTCGGAGGGTGGCGCACAGTCGCCTCTGCTGCTGTTGCTGCTTCTGTGGCTGCCGGTTCTGCTGAAGATGCCTCACTCACAGTGAGGCATTTCCCGCTCCCCCCCCTGCCGGCCGGCTTGCCCTACCCCCGGATGTGCCTCTCCCACAGCCGGGCCCCCCCTGCCCCCCTTCACTGTCACCTAACCCTATCCCCGGAGACGGCTCACGCACACAGTCGCCTTCTGCTGCCCCTGATTCCCGGCCACCACCCCCGCGGGAGCACGGAACCGCAGTACTAGAGTCCCCTCACGCTTCTGGTATCCAGCTGTGCTGGTCCCGGTCTCAGACGCACACACATTCGCTCGTCTCCACGCCTGCCACCGCACACTCGCCAGTGCTCCTCCTGTGTGCTGTCCTCTGCTCCGGGCGTGTCTTCTGCCCCCGAGTCCCCAGCTGGACCAGGTGGGCAAGGAGAGACAATCTCCTTTGGAATCGCCTGTAATAGCAGCTCTTTTTGTGAGGCGGGGACTCGGGGGACTGACCGCTGCCGCCACCGCCACTCCCTCGGGGTTGGTGCCTTTCCGTCGGGGGTCGTCTTCTGGGCGCAGCTCACCTCTCACGAGTCCCCAGCTCCATGAAAATGGGCAAGGAGAGCGAGTGCAGCTTCTCCTTTTCTATCGCCTTTATTTTCAGCTCTTTTTGGGAGGGGGGATCTCGGAGGGTGTCCTCACTGCTGCCACTTTTGCTGCCACCGGTTCTACTGGCTCCTCACGGTTCTTCCTGTCCACGGTCATCTCGTGGGCACAGCTCCCTTCTCCAAGTCCCCAGCTCCAAGAAATGGGCAAGGAGAGCACGGCTTCTCCTTTTTAATTGCCTTTATTATCAGCTCTTTTTGGGAGGGGGGAATCTTGGAGGGTGGCCATTCTGCCACCACTTTTGCTGCAGCCGCCAGTTTGCCGCCTCACAGGTTCCCCCTGCCCCGCGCCTGCTCCCGGAAATGTCTCACACACAGCTTCCCCCCCCCCCGGCCCCTGCCCCCTCACGGTGCGCCTGAAGATGCCTCACTCATAGTGAGGCATTTCCCGCTCCCCCCCCCCGCCGGCCGGCTTGCCCTACCCCCGGAGGCGCCTCGCCCACACCCGCGCCCCCCCCCCCCCCCGCTCCCCTTCACTGTCACCAAACCCTACCCCCGGAGATGCCTCACTCAAACTCCACCCCCTTTTGTTTCCCGCCACTGCCACCTGGCTTCCACCCCCCCCCCCCCCACCCCTGCAGACGCCTCTCCCCTGCCGCACCCCCTCCCTTCACTGGTCCCTGCTGCTGGCCGGTGTCACGTGCCACCCACCTCCCCCCTCACGCAAATGCCTCACTCACAGTCGTCCCCGTCCCCCCCTTTCGTTGCCCCCACTACTGCTGAAGATGCCTCACACACAGTCCCCCCCGATCCCTCTTTTGCTGCCTCCCCCTCACGGCTGGCCCCCCAACCTCCGGAGACGCCTCACGCACACAGTCACCTTCTGCTGCCCCTGATTCCCGGCCGCCACCCTCGCGGGAGCACGGAACCGCAGTACTACCGAGTCCCCTCTCGCTTCTGGCATCCAGCTGTGCTGGTCCCGGTCTCAGACACACACACATTCGCTCGTCTCCACGCCTGCCACTGCACACTCACCAGTGCTCCTCCGGTGTGCTGTCCTCTGCTCCGGGCGTGTCTTCTGCCCCCGAGTCCCCAGCTGGACCAGGTGGGCAAGGAGAGAATCTCCTTTAGAAGCGCCTTTAATATCAGCTCTTTTTGTGAGGGGGGACTCGGGGGACTCACTGCTGCCGCCGCCTCTGCGTCCCTCGTGGTTCCTCTTCTGGGGGCGGCTCACCTCTCACGAGTCCCCAGCTCCATGAAAATGGGCAAGGAGAGCGTGTGCAGCTTCTCCTTTTCAATCGCCTTTATTTTCAGCTCTTTTTGGGAGGGGGGATCTCGGGGGGCGGCTCACGCCGCCGCTGCTCCCTCTGCCGAAGCTGCTGCCGCCGCCGCTGCACGGCCGGGAACTCCCCCTCACGCACGCGCCTCAAGCACGACAGAGTCTGTGGCAGCGTGAGGGGGCCTGCCGGGCTGTTCCCCTCTCTGAGCTCCTCTGAGGTTATGGTGAGAAAATAAAAATGCTGAAACTTAGCTTCAGGTGTAGTGCCTTATGAATACTGTCATTTCCAAGTGGAGATCTTGTCTTGGAGATCTTGTCTTTGTTTTTTGGGGGGCTTTTTCGTGCTCATTTGGGGTCTTCTTGGCGCTAGTGCTCATGGGAGGGAGCCTGCTCATTTGCATATTGGGCGGGGTCACGCCTTCGAGGAGCAGGCCATCGGCATGTGAAGAGCAGGCGGCGTCAGCCTGACTTTGAGTGACAGGCCAGTCTCCTCTTTTCCATTCCTCAGTCTGTAGAATCTTTCCCATTGTTTCTATTCTGTGTCAGTGCTAGTTTTATCTGTAAGGAGAGCCTCGGCTTTTCTAAGTGTGTCCTGTTTGTTTGGGGAAGCACAAGGCATCTCTTCGGGTGCATGTTTTCCCTGCCTAGTGATCAAGGCATCCACTACTTTTGCAGCTTGTCGAGCTGTCATTGTGTGATTTTCCAGACTTAGTGGGCTGCTGGGCGAGGAGAAGCAAAAGTAGCAAAAGGCTTCTGTGCCCCTCTGCCTGCTTTCTATAGTGCTCTGGACGATGGTCTTTGTTCCTTTTGGGCTGGGACGTTTTTCCCCCTATTCGTTCCTAGGCAACAGAATGCTGCTCTTAGAGGCTACTTGACTTCCACATAGCGGACATGAGCGGGCAGGAGGAGGGAGACAATCGCCCCAACTTTCGGCGGGAAGACGCCAGGGCGGCAAAATGGCCGGGCGGGGGGGAAAGCTGGCTTCCTTCTAGCCTTTGTGGTTTTTATCTTCCATCGTCTTTTTCTGCTATTTGGAGGCAGAATCAGCACAGGGCTGTCTTTGAACGGAATTTGTCGTGTTTCCGTCAGGTGTCTGTAGGGAGAAACGCTTTGTCCCTGCCCTTTCCGTGGTTGCCGAGGGAACGGAGCTGAGCGCAGGGAGGCGGGGGAGGGCGGGGCATGGGCCGGGGCACGCTTCTGAAATGGCGCCGCTGAGGCGGCCTTTGCTCCCTGTCCCGGGACGGGGTGAGCCGTTCCGCGGGATCCTCCCCGGCAGCGCGGCCAGCCCGCACGCGGCTCATGGCGGCCGAGTCCGCCGGTCCCGGCACGGGCAGAGCGGCGGCGGCGGCGGCGGCGGCGGCGGCGGCGGCGGCGGCGGCGGCGGCGGCGGCAGGCGGCGGCAGGGGCGGCGGCGGCGGCAGGGGCGGCGGCGGCGGCGGCGGCAGGGGCGGCGGCGGCGGCGGCGGCAGGGGCGGCGGCGGCGGCGGCGGCGGCGGCGGCGGCGGCGGCGGCGGCGGCGGCGGCGGCGGCGGCGGCGGCGGCGGCAGCCAAGCGCAGCCGGGTCGGGTAAGGCTGGCGGGGAAGCCATTGCAACTCGGACGGCTGGGACCGACGGGTGCCTCGGCAGGGTGGCGGGGGGGTGGTCCGTTTCTGTTTGACTTAGCCCTGTCGGTTCTTACTGCTTTTGATAGCAAAGAGGAGTCAGGCATCTTGTTTCTTCCCTAAAATGCTGTGCCCCGCTCGTGATCCCCCGTGAAAAAGGCCAGTCTGTTCTTTAAAATGTTGATAGCTTAATACTTTATACCATGGTTCTATGAAAAGAATGACAGGCACCTAAAATGGAACCTTTAGGGTTAGGACAATAGGAGACTCTAAAACTAGGGGCACACATGTGTGGGTGCCTTTCTGAGCCCAAAGCTATGAGCAAGGACCCCTGTTCCCAAAGGCTTCGAAGCAATAGCCTGCTGAATATTCCTCCATGTTGTCCATGATGCCTCCATTGCATTCCAAGAAAGAATTCTCTGTGGTCCATGTGACTTTTTTCCTTTCATCTGTGTGGCTCTCCTCAGGGCTGAGTGAGGCAGGAGAGTTTGGTCTTTTTTGATAAGCAAGTTGTCCATTCCTTTTTTTCAGAAAGATTTCTGTTTCCTTCTGGTTGCTCCCTAAAAGCTCCATTTTCACTGCACAGCTACATGGACTATATCTTTCTAAAGAGGAATACAACATTATTCATGGATTACAACATGCATGCACTCCATCTCTTGTGTAGAGCTCTATCATCTGCCCTTTCACCATCCCTCTTGGAGAAACTCCTCTCCAAATGCTGTGTGGATGACACTGCCTTCTGGGGAGTCATGCTTGGTGCTCCTCTCACTGTCTCCTCAATGGTTTGCAATGGTTTTGTTCTTCCCCCGTCTTCTTGAAAGCTCTCCCTTCCAGCAAGCAGCAGGACTGTATTGTCTCCGTTTGCTCTACTTGTGCAAAGTTTCAGCATCGCCCTGATGTCGATCTTCCCATCCCTTCCGTTCCACAGGGGAAAGGCAGAGATGCCAGGGATCCACCCGGACGTCTGGGGGACAACGTGGCTGTGTGAGAAGGCAGGTGAAGGCTCTAGGCTGCCTCCAGAAGTACGTCTTGTTGTGTACAAGCTTGCCAGCAAGGCTAAGGTGAGGCTTTGGGTTTGTTCTTGACATTGTCCAGAAGCAAAGAAAGGGGGAAAATGGTATGGAAAAGGGGAGGGAGAGAAAGAGGGAGAGAGAGAGAGAGGGGGGCGGGGGGGGAACATTTGGACAGAGTTTGAAATGAAGTAGGTGAGGACTATTCAGCAGCACTATCTATGAAGCTTAGTGACCTCCGTCAGTGCGATCTCAAAGAGTTTTCCTGAGGCAAGAGCCTGAATTCAAGTTGTCAAGAGTGGAGTGCAGAAGAAAATGGCTTTTTTCTCTCCATTCCGTTGTTCAGATTGCCAGCGGTAAAGGGACTTGTTTTTTGTCCAGCATGAAGCCTTTCTCTCTCGTGCTGTTTTCTGGTGGTGTGATTCTTTTAGCCTCCCTATGACTTGCAAGGTTCTCCAAGTTGTCTGTGTTGTCCTTAGAACAACACAGTGGCAGATGGCTTCGTGCCATGGCAAGCCCTTTATCCTTTTCTTCTTTTCAATGCTGTTGGAAAAAAATGGGGTTCTTTGACTCTGTTCTTTGGGGCATTTTGAGTCAGAAGCTCTAGTGCCAAAGCGGTTGTCCTTCCCAGAGCAGCGTCATTCCGTGACAGCTCCTTTTGCTGTGGAGATTGCTGCAAGAACTTGTGTTCACGTGTCTCATGACCTTCTCCACTGCTGTCAAGGTGGCTGCCTTTCCATTTCTGGTGGATGGAGGTCTGCAGTTCAGCTTGTATATGACCAGGGACTGAACTGAAAAGATTGGACTGACTGAGTGAGTGGCTGGTTGGCAGTAGCTGTTCTGCCTGACTCATCCCTCTGAAATAGAAGCTGAGTAGAGAGGAGAGGCTTGTGGTGCATGAGTAGTTGTTGCTTCAAGGTTCTGAAGGCTGCTCCATGCTTCAGTCCATTCTGTTCTGTTGAAGTCTCTCTTCATCAGGTAGATGTAGGTGTGCTGGGACACCTGAGGTCTTGTCCTACTTGCTTTAGTTGTTCTGCAGGTGATCTTCTTCCTCACCTAAAAGGTGGTGTGAGCCATTCAGAATGTAGACCACGAGCTAAGTGTGAGGTGCTATTGGATGCAGAGCTCTCCTTCGTTCTTTCCAGGGATGGCATCCTGCTTTGAAATAATTTTTGAAATAATGAAAGGGGTCCTCCTTTGGCCCAGCTTTCAAGCCAGGCCGTGCGGTTCCCGTGCTGTCCCAGGTGACGGCGACGTCCGTACCGTGCGTGTAGCTGCAGAGGGGTGGCGGATGTCCCTGGCACGAGTTTGCTGAACCTTGTGCAGACAGGAGCGTGAAGCCCTGGGCAAGGCTTGTGGGGGATCTGATGTGCTGCTGCCATGGGTGTGACTGAGCTGTTGTCTCTGTAGCCAGCACTGGAGAAGAGGAGTGCCCCTTTTGGAGCGGCACAGAAGCACCTGCCGTTCGGTCGCCTGAGTGAGGCGGTGAGTCCGGGTGAGGCCTGTTCAGCAGGACGGTTGCAGGAGCTGGGCTTGAGCTGCGAGACCGGCCGTGTCGTCCTTGGTGCGCGTGTGGGTCCATCGCCGTCTCTTGTCCTCAGGCTTCGGCCAGCCAAGCCGTCCCTGGATCCCGTCACGGGGTCATCTGTCACGCTCACCTACCGGCTGGCAGAAGGAGCAGATGCGTGCTGCCATCGTGCATGTGTGCTGTCAGCAAGCTGTGGAGAAGCTGCAGGAGGCTGCTGAGCAGCAAGCGGGTGAGGAAAAAGGCTGCAGAAGGAAATCTCTGGCTCTGGTTTGCAGCGCTCCTTCGGATGGCCGGGATGAAGTGCAGAACGGGGCTGAGGGGCTGCCGGAAGTCTGGCCACGGGAGGGCACGGGGGCTTCCAAGGAGTCCGTGTGTCTGTGAAACGTGTGTGGAGATGGGCTGTACTGCAGTGAGACTTGGCCCTCAGGAATGGGGAAGAGGTCCACATGAACGCTGACCTGTGTTCCTTTTGGTCCTTTCTTTGCAGGGGATTCTCCACCCAGAGTCCACCAGATGGCGCCGTCAGCCTCCCCCGTTCCTGCCGCCGCAGCCGGTGTCCCCGGTGGGACAGGTGGCCCTGCAGCAGGTGGCCTGTTTGGAAGCGTCTGCGCGTGCAGAGCTAGGAAGACGCTACCTCCTGAAAGAGGAGAAGAGCAGCAAGACCTGTGACAGCAGCATCAGGCAGCAGAGAGCCCCGGTGAGCACCACATTTCTTTTCTCGTCTGGGAAGCTCTTCTCGTGTCCCAGGTGCAGCAGCCTTGCGGAGAAATGCCGTGTGAGGTGGCAGGAGGTCGAGGGCGAGATGCGCTTCAGGAATAGAAACACAGCTACTGCTCAGGATGGACAGGGAGAGTGGAGGTCCCCGAATGCCCCCATTCAGTGCCAGTCGCAGCCTGGGACTGAGTTTTGAAGAGGCAGAGTGGAGGTAGTGAAGGATGATGTGCTGGTCAGGTTCAGGCCAAGCTTCCCCCTTCACTCATCGCCTTCTTTCTTACTGCTCCCCGCTTTTGCAACAGATGCAGTGGCGGTGAAGAACATCCATTTGTGGCCTGACTTGTGGCTAAAGGCTTCCTAGAAGCCCAGTGCAGAGGATGGGACAGTCCTATCCTCTGCTAGGTTGTGACGGTGAAGGCTTAGCAGTCGTCTTTCCTGAGGTGATTTGGATGCTACCGATGCCATGTTGGGTTATGTCTCCCTTGGAACAACATTTTGTAGAGTGTCATGACGCTGACTTTCCTGGGTTACAAGAGAAACCTGTTGTGTCCATCTAGGCATGCCGTCTCTATTTCATGCTAGTTCTGCTAGGCCTACAGGGCACTTTGTTGTTCCGTTCCTCCTCTGCCTGCTTATCACTGTCACTACCATTTTCCACACGGCAGGAGGTCCCGCTGAGATTTTCCAACTAGTACGTGTCGGATAGAGCTTTGTTCCCCCTTGCCATGCCCACGTCTCCTTTCTTCCCTTGCCTTGCTATTTTTCCTTCTACGGTTTCCCATCACGTCACTCTCCAAACTGGCCACGCAAAGGTCGCTTTGATCTTCTTGCTTTTTGTATTTGAGCATCCCTTGTGTTCTGCAGAACTTCCCCCCCCCGGTGCTGGAGCTTTCCTAGGTGTCTTTTCTCCTTGTTGTGTTGGTATTTTACACTTTCTTTCCATTTCGGGCTCCTGATTTGGAGAGAAACGTGCAGCTCCTGGAGCAGGTGTCGTGGAGGGGCTTCTCGATGATTCAGGGCCTGCAGTATCTCTGTTGAAAAGCAAGGCTGGGGAAGCCGGGCCTGTTGCAAGTGTCAGGACTGAGCAGGGACTTCCTCCCTGTCTGTCACTACTTGATGAGGGGGTGCCAAGAGGCTGGAGCCAGACTGTTCCTGTCGGTGCCAAGCACTGGGACACGAGGCCATGGGCAGCAAGTCATGCCGTAGGAAGTTCCAGGTGGACATAAGGATGAATTTCTGGAGCGTGGGGGTGAGCAAGCACCAGAAGAGGTTGCCCCGAGAGGTTGTGGCATGTCCCTCAATTGAGCTCCTCCAGAACCACGTGGACACAGTGCTGTGCCACGTGTTGTAGGAAGATCCTGCTGCAGCAGGAAGGGTGGACCTGCTGAGGTGCCGTGGTCCCTTGCAGACCACCGGTGTGATTCTGTCCATGGTGTTGTGCTGCGTGTGAACTGGGAAATGGCAGCCGAGCCCTCGCAGCTTCATTCTGTCCTTGGGGGAAAGTGGGTTTGTCCACTGTGTCCGCGTGTTCTCCGCTCTCCTTGAGCAGCTGGTAACATGCCTGTACCTCCCACCTGAGAGAAGAGAAGGCTGTGAAGAAAGAGGTTGTTGTGCCTGCCATCTTTCCTCCACTCTCCTTTCTGCGCAGAGCACACGGAAGGAGATCTCCTTCCAGGAGCCGTGGCTGCTGACAGTGAGGCTGAGCTCTTCTGCAGTATTGGTGAGGCAGAACTTGTCGGTGGTCCTGTGACCGCTACCACGGGGGGATACCGGCCGTGTGCCGGTGTGAAAGAGCAGGTCCGGCGGCTGTCAGGTCGTGCAGGAGGAAGGCCGTTTCGTTTGGAAGGAAGCGCTGTCCTTCTGCATGCTATCTGTTTTCATGCAGGCTGTCTGTTTCTTGCCTTTGCTGTTCTGGAGGTGCTTTGTTCTGTGATGAAAGCGAATGCATGGCTTTGCAAAGTCACCATAGCTTGCAGCAGCTGTGGGATGGATGGAGTCATTGCTTTTAAAGCAGGATGCACAACCACTGGTCTTCTGCCCACTGCCTTTCTCCTCACTCTCGAGGGAAGCACCAGTTGTCTGCCTTCCTTCCACCGGTGGGTGTGAAGATGTACAGCAACTCGGTGGTGTCAGCTGCTGCAGCCCTCGCTCCTGGCAAAGTCTGCACGGTCAAGTACCGCTCAGTCCTGCCACAGCCTTGCTCCCAGCCCTCCTACTCCTAAAAGCACAATCCAATGTTACCATTCCTTTCCCTAGGAAAGGAGAAACCCAGAGGACTGTTCCTAGATGACTTTTTTAAAACCTGTTTTTTTCCTCTGCTCTGTGAGAGATGTCATTTTGTTCTCTGTCTCTTTCCCGTAGTCTGTCTCATCAGCTCCGAGTTCCCCGAGTCCTGCTCGCGTCTGCCGTTCACGATGCTGGAGAAGTCCCCACTGCCTGATGTGAGATCCAACCTCATTGTTGCAGCAGGAGATCTAGCCATCTGCCTCTGGGACCTGCCGGTGCCTTGGACATCATCTCTCTGTGCCAGGTAATGCTACGGTCCTGGTTGGGAGCGGACGTGGGATAAAAATCTTGTGGAAGGGTAACGCCGGTCCTTCAGAATGTGACAATAAGCCAGGAAAGGTAATGTGAAGATGCTGCTGCACGGAGACAGAGCTTTGGGCTGTCAGGACTCAGTCCCAGTAAGTCAGAGACACTCGCTTGCTGCTATGTGCAGTCCCTGCTTGCTCCTGTCAGGCTGCAGGACCCCTGCCCTAGTGTGAGGCAGACAGCCGGGCCGGTCCTCACTCATGTCCCCCTTCAAGACACGGTGACGGGGAAGGGCCAAGTGAGTGACATGGCCACGGTGCTCCTAGAGCAAGATGAGGAAATGGTGGCAGTGCCTGAGATCTTCTTGGCTGAACTTGGCAAGAGGGCAATTGGATGCTTAGGGAGCTTCTCTCACATGAGCAGAGAAGGATTGTTGGAGGCTGGATCCATTCCATAAGTCCTGCAGCGGGTGTGTCCACGGGGTAGAGCTTTTGGTCCGTTTCTCTGTGGACTAAGTAAGGGTCGTTGAAAAGCAATGCTGCCATCTAAGTTTTGGGAAGGCAGGCTCCGAGGCACTGCCTTTTCCTTTTGCTTTCTTGCGTCTGGCCAGCAGAGGGCGAGCAGGTGTTCTGTGTCGCTCACCTTTAGGCCTGCCAGCAGAGTCGCCTGCCCTTCGAGCTCAGGCAATGCAGCTTGTCTGAAAGCTTTTGCAGTTGTTTTTGGCTGTGGGACACTGCAGTACCTCCACGGTAGTAGTTTCTGGCCTAGCAGGTAGGAATAGGAGCAGCGTTACCCCCTATACGCCGTTTATTCCACGTGCAGCCTCTCCCGGGCCCTTCCGAGTTTGCTATTTACTTGCCTGCAAGGCTGCAGTGATGTGACACCAGGGCTCTGCTCGTCTTGCCGTGCTTTGTTCAAGCACAGCTGGCCACCCGATGGCACTGAATTCCTATCTGTGCAGCGAATGTGCCAAAGCTATGTCAGAGCAGCGGGAAAGACAATGTGGAAGTGACTTCAGGTTAGATGGGAAGCAGTTCCATGAACCGAAGGGTTGTTTTCTTTCTCAGGAAGTTTTTTTGCTTGGCTTGGGACCAGGTAGGAAGAGAAAGAAAGTGCTTCTGAGTCTGCCGAGGGGCACAGTTGGGGTGCAGTGTCCAGCCTGGTTGTTGCCTGGGTTTCCCGCCCCCCCCAGCTCAATAGCCCTGGCTAGGTTTGGCTGGCCGTGTCCCGCTGGTTTCAAAAATGGGATGCCTTCAGTCAGTAGATTTGGGGTGCAGTAAAAGGAGGTTGTTTTCAGTTGGCAGCTTCTTAGGCTTGACTGAAAGGATCCTTTCTGATTCTGTCTCTCATGTACACATTGCTGTTCTTGCCAGGGTCATGCTGTCTACCACCTGATTCCAGGCATCATCAGACACCTCTGGGATCCTAACAGTGGCCTACAGGAGGAATCCTTCCACGCTATGATGAGGTATTTTGAGGTTCAACCCATCTCTTCTTGCCCAGGGGTACGTTTAGGCGCAGAAGGTGCACTCTCAAGAGAAGAAAAAGTACACTGACTTGTACGAAATGCTTTCCCAGTAGCTGTCTGGGATGTGACTTTCTGAGTCTGTCCTGGACATGAAGTCCTGCTGAGGGGAATGCATTCGAAAGCCACACAGGTGGGAGTTAGGAAAGACTCTCCAAAGAACAAGTGCTCACTCTGAATGACTTTCCCTCTAGAAAAGGAAAACACTTGCTTTGATGTATCAGAATGTGGCTGTGCACCAGTAGGAGCACACAAGAGGTTTTCAATACTGCTGCCTTTGTCCTTCTGGTGGCTCTTGCAGTTGTGTAAGCTGTTTTAGTAAAGCTGTAGCTGCAGTCCCAGGTTTGTTCCGGAGTGGCTTTCGGGTGTTGCGGGTTTTTTCCTTGTTTTTTTTTTTTTTCTTGCTTTTTTTCTGGGTTTTTTTTCCCTTATTGGGGGGTGTTTTTCTGTCTGTTTCATAGACACCCCCCCTGATCCAGAGACATACAAACTCACACAGACACACACACCTGGACACACAAATACACACACATTGACACACACACACATAGACACACATACATAGACACACACACGCGCACATACATACACACCCCCGCCCAGATACAGAGACATACAAACTCACACAGACACACACACCTGGACACACAAATACACACACATAGACACACACATGCATAGACACGCACACACATGCATAGACACACACACACACACACACATACATAGACACACCCCCCCCCCAGATACAGAGACATACAAACTCACACAGACACACACACTTGGATCCACAAATACACACACATAGACACACACACACATACATAGACACACACACACATACATAGACACCCCCCCCAGATACAGAGACATACAAACTCACACAGACACACACACTTGGATCCACAAATACACACACATACATAGACACACACACACACACACACACATAGACACCCCCCCCCCAGATACAGAGACATACAAACTCAAACAGACACACACACCTGGATGCACAAATACACACACATAGACACACACATACATAGACACACACACACACACACATACATAGACAACACCCCCCCCAGATACAGAGACATACAAACTCACACAGACACACACACCTGGACACACAAATACACACACATAGACACACACATACATAGACACACACACACACACACATACATAGACACACCCCCCCCCCCCCAGATACAGAGACATACAAACTCACACAGACACACACACCTGGACACACAAATACACACACATTGACACACACATGCATAGACACGCATACATAGACACACACACACATACATAGACACAACCTCCCCCCCCCACCCCGATCCAGAGACATACAAACTCACACAGACACCCACACCCACACATCTGCTTTTTCTCCCAGAGGTATTCAATATAATTCACCTCCCTCCGAGCAGGTGTAGTGACTTTTACACTTCACCATTGTCCTAGGTTACAATGTAAGATGTGCTCCAAGTATGTATTCTATCACCATGTACATGAAATGTTGAAACTAAGTTGTGCACTGCTTCCCTTGGCCCCTGCCTCCAGCCTATCTTCTGTTCATGGCCCATCCATGCCTTCCTGCATGACTTCTAGATAACTCCCTCCAGGAGCTATGTCTGTTTAAGAGGCAATCAAGGACCCCTTACAAGACTGAGTAAATGCTATCAGCCCATTGTGAGTTGCTCTGCCCAGGGGGAGGAGCAAAGCACACCTGGATATAATCTACCATTTGGGACAGCACAGGCAGCCTTACCCACCGGATTGCCGGAGGACAACAGCTACCAGACCTTTCTGCAGGAACACAGCTTTGACGAGACCACTTCATCTGGGCTGCTGCCACCACGGTGCCAGGTTGGATGCTGACCGTGTCACTGATCTTTTGTGCCATTGCATGTGTTTTGTTTCATTTTATTTTACGTTTTTTTCTCTCCTATTAAATGGTTTCTTTCTGACTTGGACTCTCTCATTGGTTTTGCCTTCCAGCCAGCACAACAATCCACATGCCATCTTTGTTCGGTCACCTGCTCTTCCTGCTTCTCTTTCCTATTCACTTTCACCCATCCTTTCACACCCTTTGGACATTAAGGGCGTCCGTGCGTGCAGGGAATCCCGGTTCCCCGCGGTCCCTCGTGGCCTCGGGCTCGAGCTCTGCCTTCCAGTCTAGCCGGGCCCGGGGGGAGGCCCGAGCACGTGGCTGCCGGCGGTGCCCGTGCACATAGGAGGCCGATTGCTGCGTTCCTGGTACTCCGTGATCACTTTCCCCCGTCTACACGGCCGCAGGGAAAGCTGCCTTTCGGCAGACCCCATCTGCGTTTCTCCCATAGCTCCCAGCTGCCCGGGGGAACTCGTAGGCCGCTCGTAGCTGACATTCACGTTTCTCCCCTAGCCCTCACCTGCCTGGGGACACCGTGGGCTGCTTGTTGTTCATCTGTCTATTTCTTCTGTAGCTCCCAGCTGCCTGGGGGAGGCACGGGCCATTTGTGGGTCACTTACACCTCCTGCCACAGTCCCACCTCGACAACTTTGTGCGCCGACCGTCTCGAGACAGGGATTTTGGTCAGGTGGGAGGATTTTGGTCAGGGGGTAGGATTTCTTGAGGCTGCTGGGAGCCACGTTCCTGAGAACCACCGAGGGAAGGGGTATTAGCAGAGCTGTGGAGATGCCAGCGAGACGGAGTTTGCGTGCGGCGGACGAGCGTCGCGTCGTCCCCGTGCCGTCTTCCTTCGGGCCGTCCTTTCAGAAGGACACGAGAGTTTGTACAGGTGAGAGGTAGAAAAATGGTTTTCTTGTTCCAAGATGTATTTGGTTCTCTTACCATGCGTTTGCATTGGCTTCTGTGTTTTCCTGGTACCGCTCTGGATGGAAATTGGACTTTTACCACTGTGGCTACAGGATTTGTACAGGTGAGAGGTAGAAAAATGGTTTTCTTGTTCCAAGATGTATTTGGTTCTCTTACCATGCGTTTGCATTGGCTTCTGTGTTTTCCTGGTACCGCTCTGGATGGAAATTGGACTTTTACCACTGCGGCTACAGGATTTCTCGGTCAGTGCCTCCGCATGTGCCGTGTTCA
>NW_026690264.1:49665-69316 GCF_015227805.2 Hirundo rustica | reverse complement strand
TCTTCTCACATACACTTTCTGTGCTTCTCCAACAGTTCCTGAAGCCCCCTATCCTGCCAATTTTCTACCTTTTCCAGCTTCTTCCTGATGTGCCCCCAGGCCTTAGCTACAAATTGTGTTCTCAAAAGGACCTGTCCTGCTGCAGTATCAGGGTCTACACCTGAATATAACTGCAAGGCTTTTCTTAGTCTTTCTAACCAGTCTGCCAGGGGTTCATCCTTCCCTTGGTGCTTACTTAGAGCTTTCCTTATATTTTGCCTCTTGGGCACTGCTTCCCGGATTCCTCAGATAATCATCCACTGGAGATCACTCATATTCTGCCTGTGTCTTTCATTCTGATTATTCCAACCTGGATCTTGCATAGGCCATTTCTGATCCCCCTGGTCTGGCCCCTGACATTCTCTATCCCAAACCCTCATTCCTGACTGTCTAATCATTTCTCTTTCTTCCATGGTTAACAAGATTCCTAAGGTAGACTGCAGTGTGTATATACACCCAGGCGTATATATTCAGCCTCAAGAACTGATCTAATCTCTCTGCCACTCCAAGAGGATCCTCTAGCAGCCTGCCCATCTCCTTCTTCAACTCCCTAACATCCCCTTTGTTCAGGGGAACACTCACATCACCAATAGGTCTCTGTTCTGAATTTGCCATTGGAACTTTTCTAAGTGGGTATAGTCCATCTTCCATTTTTGCTTCCCCATCCCCATCATCACTTCTCCCCATTCCCCCCCCACCTCTTGCTCCATGTGCTACTGGCTCCTCCTGAATAGGGGGTGCGTTTGCATTTACAGGAGGACCCTCAGGGCTTGGGTTTTTACGGGCTGATTAGGTTGCCTAAAAGGGTGTGGGAGGTGATCTAACAGATTCTAGGGCTCGTGTCTGTCTTTTTTAGCTGCTTGCCCTCTAGTTTGTAAAGGACAGAATGGAAAACCCTTGCTTCCCTGCCTTCAAGTGACAAATTCACCCTTTCCCCTGGTGTGGTGGTTTCAGGCAGATTTTGGGAGAAACCCTCCCACAGGGCCCCCCTCCCCTCCTCCAACCGGTTCAGGAAAAAGAATTCCTCAGAGAAAAGTGGAAAAAACCTGTTTATTAAACAGGCAAAGCACTCCCAGCACAATACCCGATGACAAGAGCTTCGTGCCGCTTACAGAGGGATAACAAACTTAAAGATAGTCTCCTCTTGAGGATCGTCACTGTGCTCCACCACTCCGTCTCCGCTGACGCTGGGAGAAAAGGAGATGTACAGGGCTGGTCCTGGTGGGGTGGGTCCCCTGTGGAGGCCCCCGGTGCTTCCCCAGGTCCTTAGTCCGGAGAGGTTGGAACAGTTCCGAGGAGAGGGCAAAAAAAGCAAAAAGGAAGGAAAAAAGGACAAAAAAAGAAAAAGAAAAAAAGGCAAAAAGCTTCAGCTATTCTACAGCGTCTAACTACGCTAGCACTAAACTAACTAACTGCCGGGGAAAAAACAACAGAGCTCCTTTCGTCTTGCCGTGTTCCAACTCCCCCGCTTCAAGGTCACTCCAATGAGCAGAGCTTTCCTGGGGAAAAACAAACCGCGCTTGCCCTCCCCCCTGCACCCAACAGACGATTGGGGATACACAGTCACCCCAGGACATCTTCCACCCCTTATCCCCATATCGTTGACTTACAGACAGAACCAATGTATATTCCACATAAAACTTCCATCCATTCTCCCCACAAAAAAAAAAAGAATACAAGTAATACCCATCATGCTCCTGTCATGTTCCACACTGAGCCACTGAATCCAGGCCCCAGGCTGCAGGGCAGAAGGATTCCTCTCTCACTTACTCATACCTTCAACACTTGCTCATATTTTCAACACTTAACACATACCCTCTCACTTAACACATTTCCTTCTATTTCATTCTGTGTGGTTTAATGTACAGACAATGGCAATAGCATTCAGCAGACAGTGATGTTTGTAAATGATTCTCACCCAACAATCAGATCTCCCTGAGGTACACATCGTGTTGTTCCATCTTTCTGCATTATCCACCATGTGCAACCTGGTCCCTGAGCAAAGACAACCCCATGAATGGATTTGTCTGAACTTGAGGCAGACTTGATCCACACTGTCTTCCCTAACAGACCTCTGGCATGCACCACTGGGACTTTATCTCCATCTATTGTATGCAGAGGCTCAGCCTGGGCAGGGCCTGCTCTGTTGGTGGAGCCTCAGCTGTTGACCAACCAGGTGGCCTTTGCCAAATGCTGCTCCCAATTCTTGAAAGATCCCCCACCCAATGCTTTCAACTGGGTTTTTAACAATGCATTGTGCCTCTCCACTTTGCCTGCAGCGGGTGCATGGTAGGGAATATGGTACACCCACTCAATGCCATGTTCCCTAGCCCAGGTGTTAATAAGGCTGTGTCGGAAAACAACAGGAGACAAGCCACATCCGATGATGATCAACAGGTCTCAGCTTTATTTAGATTAATAGCATATATATAATGTCAATAATTAGTTCATACATATTACAAAACTATAGCTCATGATTGGCTTATGATATTTTGACGCATGTTCTTCCTGTAATGAGCCTTGCGGTTACAATTTTCTTAATCTAGCATTTTCAGTTCCTTAGCCTAGCATTTTTCAGCATTTTTGTACTAACAACAAGGGTGTTGTTGTATCATTCTAGTGCTCAAGGACATTATATCCTTGTTAATCATCACGTACACCACATAGACATAATTACATTCCAACCAACTTAACAGTATCATGGCCCTTGCTGTGCAGCCATGCATCAGAAAAATTCTCCACAGAAAGATTCTCCACACTTCCCCCGTTTTCTTTAAATTGCACAAGGAGATGCTGATTAAACATTTTCTGAACTCCTTGTTGTATCAAATTTTGCAAGCAAATACAAATACAAGGCAAACAAATAATCAACAAAACAATCACAATGCCTACTACAATGACTATTTTTATCATCGAGGTCAGCCAAGGTCCTAATCCCAAAGAAGCGAGCCATCCGTCTAAACTCCACCCCTGTTGCAATTTTAATTGTTCTGTCAATTTCTGTAAACTTGAAAATTGAGCATGAATGGACTGAGAATGGTCAGACAAATTCATACAGCACATTCCTTCAAACTCCTCACATCCATGACCCTGTGCTAAAAGCAAAAAATCAATCGCGGCCCTGTTTTGCAAAGTAGCATGCTTGACTGAATCTACATCTACTAGTAAGCTACTTAAAGCAAGAGACGTGGCATTAGTCTGTTTTGCCAGCCAACACCCTAATTTATTAAGAGTAGCCAAACTCTGAGCTGTTCCTACTCCTGGGGCAAGGATGGATGCAGCAATTATTTTATCTGGGGACCAAAATTCAATGTCTGATTTACATTCCGATGTAAACTGATGGACCATTCTTTTTGTTCGCATCCGAGCACCTGTTCGATGTAAAATCATAGATGTGTTCGGGGTGAGCAATGATAGTCGTCCTAATGTGCATGGACCACCTTTCATCCGAGAGGGAATGCCTGCCCAGGCCTTGTCACCACAAATAAAAAACATTCCAAAAGGTAATTGAAGTGGTGCTAAAGTAGATACAGAAACAATAGGAGAAGTGTAGTTACACCAAAGTGTGGAATTTCGATAAACTGCTAAAGAAGAGTTAACTATTGTGGTATAGTTTTTTGCAGAACGTAAAGTTCTACTGGTAAAGTTAAAAACAACACATCCATCAGCCTGAACTGATCCTAATAACTCAATCTCTTGTGGCTCTAAGGGTGCTAAAGGTAGGTAAGGCACCCATTGATCCCAAGCATCCACTGTTTTTCGGGAATTGTTCCTTTGACAAGTTGGGATCCGTGAAAGGCAAGGCCATTCATCAACAGGCAATCCTACCAAACATGTGGAAAAAGGATTTCCGGGGGATGAAAGAGAGACATATTGCTTCCTGATTGGTTAAATTAGCCAAGGTAACCCATACATTTGTTTTTGGCTGTGGGGGAACCCACCAAGCACTTGCTATACAGGAACAAAAGAACAGTAGGTACAAAACTCTCATGCTATCATCTGTACAACAAAAGCAACAACAACAACAAAAAATTATTAATCCTTAATTAACAATTCGCTAAACAGGCTATTAAAAGTACAAAATGGTCTATTGTATATATAACAGAGGGTAGGTTCAGTCACTGTCAACAGGAACTTCTGATGAAGGCGAACCAAGCCGTCTAGGTGTAACTGAGGATTCCTGATGTCCTCCACTTTGAGGTTTTGATGCTGGCTTCGTCCACCGAGCTGGAATCCACTCAGGTCCTGTAGGGGTAGAAACACAAAGATATCCTCTTCCCCAATATAATACTTTCACTGGACCTTGCCATAAACCTGTCTTCAAACATTTGTATCTAACCCAGATTTCTGTTGGTTCTGTCTTGTTCTCACTAGGGCTGTCAAAATGTGTGATAACTGCTGGTACCTTTGATGATCCAAATACACACAAATAGTTCAATACAAACAATGTTTTAGCCACACGTTCCTGAATATCTGTGATATGGCTAAATTTTTCAATATAAGTTTTTAAAGTACCATTTGCTCGCTCTACAATTGCCTGCCCCCTAGGATTATGCGGTATTCCTGTAATATGCTTCACACCCCATTGTTTCAAAAAGGTTTGAACCCTGCTGCTGACATAAGCTGGACCATTGTCTGTTTTTAGCTTTCGACAAACTCCCATGACTGCAAAACAACTAGTTAAATGTCTAATTACATGAATAGCCCTTTCACCTGACTGAGGCGTAGCCCAAATATAATGGCTGTATGTATCAATTGTCACATGAACATATTTCAGGCGACCAAAACTATTAACATGCGTGACATCTGTTTGCCACAGTTCATTGGCCATTACTCCACGAGGATTAACCCCTGTCCCTAGCCCTAAACCTCCATTATGGTGACAGCATATGGGACAGCTTCTAACAATTGCAGTGGCTTCTGCATGTGAAATATGGAATTCTTTCTGAAGTCTTTTTGCGTTCTGATGGAAAATGGAGTGAGCCTCTCGTGCTAACACATGTTGAGGCAATGGCACAGTTATGGCTGTAGATACCAGTTCATCAGCTCGCTGATTTCCTTCTCCTAAACCAATGTTCCATTTATGACTCCGAATATGAATTACTGCATAGGGTTGTTCTCGCTGGTGCAAAGCTTTATTCAACTGCATCAAAAGCTGATAGAGTCTCTGATTTCGTACTTCTTTGATAAAGGCATCTTCTATTCGTGCAACAACACCTGCCACATACAGTGAATCAATCACTACATTAATTGGTTCTCTGAAATGAGATATTGCCCAGACCACAGCAAAGAGCTCTAGTGTCTGCAAAGTATCGGCTTCTTCCGCTGACAACATTTTCTTTTCCCAAGACCCTTCTTTCTGCCATGTAATGGCAGCCTTACGGGATTTCTTTCCGGCATCTGTATATACAGTAAGTGCTCCCGGTATGGGCCTGTCACTTCTTTTAGGAACTAACATCCATTTCTGCATCCCTACCCATTTCAGTGGAGGCTTGCTGTTATTAGGTGCGATAGTACTAGTGCTGCCTAATAGCGCTTCCTGTAATTCAGCAGAATTAACCAAATACCAATCTAATGTATCTCGTTGCAGTGGCAGAAAAATGGTATCAGGCTCCAAACCCATAACTTGTACTACACGTTGACGTCCTTTCTTGATAAGTAGACTCAATAGCTCAATTTTTTGCCATATAGACTTTCTGTTGTTGTAGTGGAGGCATAACCCATTCCAGCACCCATTGTTCCCCCGTTCTCTTGAGATGCTGGACCAATGCACCCATAAAATGAGTGGGGCCCAGCCATATGGCTAAGTCAACAGGAAGATCTAAAGTTCTCCGGTGAACCTGGCCCTGTAAAATGCACTCAGCAATGAGTTGAATTACCTGCTGCTGTTGAGGGGAAACAGTCACTTGTTGTGTGGGGTCAGTCCCTTTCAGCAAAGGACGTAATTGATCAATTAGTTCATTAGGAATTCCAATTATAGGCCTGAGCCACTGTAAATCCCCTAACAGTTTTTGTGCATCATGTAATGTAGTAATGTTGTGATGAAATTGCAGCTTTTGGGGAGTAACCGTCTGTTCTGTTAAAATCCATCCTAAATACTTCCATGGAGAAGATCGCTGGATTTTTTCAGGGGCTACAATCAGAGCTTGTTTAGCAAGAGTCTGTTGAATTTGGTGAATTTGTAAATCTGAAAAGGGCTGAGGTTGTGCAAACAAAAAAAGTCATCCATGTAATGATAAATGATAACCTGAGGCCACTGCTGCCTTAGAGGTTGTAGGGCAGAATTAACAAAAAGTTGACACAAGGTGGGGCTGTTGCGCATGCCTTGAGGTAACACAGTCCATTCAAACCTTTGATCGGGGTGCTGACGATTTACAGCTGGTAACGTAAAAGCAAACCTAGGTGTATCTTGAGGATGCAATGCTATAGTGAAAAAACAGTCTTTTAAGTCCACTATTAACAAAGGCTAATGTTGAGGCAACATAGCTGGGTTAGGCAAACCTGGTTGAAGAGCTCCCATAGGTTCTATTTGGGCGTTCACTGCACGAAGGTCATGAAGCAGTTGATATTTTCCAGATTTTTTCTTTATAACAAATATAGGAGTGTTCTATGGGCTGGTAGACAGTTTCAGGTGACCTTGTTGAAGTTGCTCTTGTACTAAGGCATGTGCATGTTGTAAGCTTTCCTCTTTCAATGGCCACTGCTTAACCCACACCGGAGTGTTTGTATTCCAGGTGAGAGGAATGGGGAAAGTCCAAGCAGCAGCCATTATCCCAAAGGGTGATCATTGGTGAGAACAATACCAAGTTGTGCCAACACATCTCGTCCAATTAAACTCTGTATTGTAGGTGGAAGTGGTGTAATTGAAAAGGATGCTTGTGCATATTTCCCATCAATGACTACAGTGAGCGTCGGTGTTCGACTAGCTAGAGTCATTCCTCCTACTCCAGTCACTGTTGTGGCAGCTGCCTGCAGAGGCCAATCATGAGGCCATTCACTTGGAGCAATAATGCTGGTATCTGCTCCAGTGTCCAATAATCCCATAAGTTTTTTAATCTGTCCATTGAGGCAGAGCTCAACTGCCCTCCGAGGTCGTGTAGAAAGATCTATGGTTAATAATGTTAGTCCTCCTGTAGAGCCAAAACCCCCTTGATTTCTTGCATCATGTCGCATAGGAGAAATATCTTTCGCTAATTGAGGAAGGGGTATTAATTGTACTAGTCTTTGTCTCTTTTTTATCTGCAGGGGGGGGTATTGAGTATAAGCCATAATCATAATTTCCCCACAATAATCTGCATCAATGACACCAGGTAAAACAAACAATCCTAGCATAGTCGTGGAAGAGCGCCCCAGCAAAAATCCACCTACTGGTTGTCCATTGATTATAATAGGTCCTATAAGTCCCGTGGGGATCTTGAGAGGATTTGTGGTCATTATAGTGACATCTACTGCGGCTGCCACGTCCATGCCGAGGCTCCCGCTGGTGGCTGGTCGCAGTTGTTTGTTGGCATTGCAGCCGCTACTTGTGTCCCGGCGCGGCGACTGTTCGCGCTGCTCCTCAAGTTTCCCGACCTCCGTCGACAGGCGCTGGTGTTATGTGTGTCAACGCGGCATTTTGCACACCAAACCCCTGCAGCATTACACTCTCTTCGGATATGTCCGCTACTGCCGCAACGAAAACATTTCATGCGAGCACCAGAAGGTGGGGAGCGAGGACTAGTGCTAGCCGTTGCCACTTGAAGAGGAGCAAGAGCTGCCATTACCTGCGTCTGAGAAGCTTTTGCCTGCTCTTGTAATCCGAGCCCTAATTGTTTTATAGCATCAACTAAAAATGCCTGCGTTCCTGATGGCACAGTTGCTGCCTTTTCTAATAAATCAGCTATTGACCAATCCCCTGCCATAGTATTTATCATTGATCTAGTGTGTGAATTGCTATTTTGTAAAACACACTGTTTTAATAATGCCCCTTTCATGTAATCCTGAACACCTGCTCTATCTATGGCTTCTGCTACCTTGTCTACAAAGGACCCCAAGGTTTCCTCACGACCCTGCTTGATTCCCATATATATGGGTAATCCCCCCGGAGCTTTAACCTTATCGATGGCCCTTCTTGCTACTGCCATAGCCTCTTGACACTTGTCTGGTCCCATAAGGGCTTGAGCCTCCATTCTTTGATAGGGTCCCAGCCCTAACAATTCATCTAACGTTATACCTTGTAGTGGATCACCTTGTCCCCTTTGCACAGCCGCTGAGGCTTGTGCTTCTGCCTGCTAATGTGCAGTAAATAACAAATGTTGATGTTGCGTAAAAATGAGTCGGGCTATCCCTTTTATATCTGCTGGCAACAAAACATGAGCATTAAAAAGATACTTTAACATCTGTTTTGCAGGCTCACTAGTAACCCTATATTGCCCAACCGTAGAGCGCAGCTGCGCTAACATTTTCCAATCTAAAACTGTAACTGTTGCCTGCAAACTTCCTGCTGGATTTGGCGTAAAAGTAACCGGAAAAGCCAAACAATCAGAGGCAGCCTCCAACATATCTTTATCACCCTGCTCAGCGCCTTGCCGCGCCAAGGCTGCCCACACCTCGCGGCGTTCCCTTGCCATAGCCCCCGCAAGGTCAGATTTTGCCCCAGGGATAGGCTCCTGGCTATCTGGGAACATGGCCACCTGAGGCAATACGGGGGCAGCATTCCCGGGGCTGCGTGGAGGCTCCCTTATGTTGTTGGCTCCCTGTCTAGATTCTACTTCTGCCAGAGGAGGTGCTGAGGCTGGTAAATGTATGGTAGTGAATACGGGAGGATTAGGGGTACTAGTGCCTAAGAAGGGATTATAATCTTTATTCTTTTCCTGAGCTGACACTACTTCTCGAGCTGCCCTTTTTTCTGCCTGACATAACAACAACTCATTATGTACCACCCTCCATAGTTTGCTCATTTTCTTGGCTGTCTTACCATCGTCTAATGTGAGCTCCCATAGCTTATCCCCAAATCGTCTCCATTCCACTAACTCATGAACAGTATGAGGGTTAATAAAAAACCCTTGAGAATAACCATATTCTAAAAGTTCAGGTAACTCTTTTCCTAAATTTAATCCCTTAATCTGGCGTTTCTGCAAGAACGCCGTAAATAAATCATATGCCGCTTGCCTGTCCATAATTACGTCAGCGCTGTTGCAGCCTCTCCAGGTCTCGGCAGCACGTATCGGCTAAGCCCACCTCTGTGGTCGCTCAGGGCACGGAGCACTCCCAGGTTCTGTTGCTCTTAAGCTGTCCTTCTGCTTGCAGGACCCGAACCCTACGTTGTTCCCAGTCGTGGATCACGTCGGAATGGTCACCATTTGTCGGAAAGCAACGGGAGACAAGCTACATCCGATGATGATCAACAAGTCTCAGCTTTATTTAGATTAATAGCAAATATATAGTGTCAATAATTAGTTCATACATATTACAAAACTATAGCTCATGATTGGCTTATGATATTTTGACGCATGTTCTTCCTGTAATCAGCCTTGCGGTTACAATTTTCTTAATCTAGCATTTTCAGTTCCTTAGCCTAGCATTTTTGTACTAACAACACCCTTGTTGTTGTATCATTCTAGTGCTCAAGGACATTATATCCTTGTTAATCATCATGTACACCACATAGACATAATTACATTCCAACTAACTTAACAGTATCATGGCCCTTGCTGTACAGCCATGCATCAGAAAAAATCTCCACAGAAAGATTCTCCACACATCTTGCATTGCAAGATAGGGCTTGAGGCTCCTTGCCCAGGATCTCTCCAGAACACGCCCAGGCCAATGCTCAGCAGAGAAAAGCCCCATGAGCAGCCCCAGGGTGGCTGTGGGCAGGCTGGGGACAAACAGCATGGCTGAGGCTCTGCAAGGTCCATGGGGGAGATGGGAAGGAGCAGCAGAGCAGGGGCTGATCCATCCCCACTGCGCTGGACACCCCAGGGCAGCGTCCCAGAGTGTCCTCATGCACCTGCCAACAACATCCCCCCTGTGCAGCCCTGGCCTCTCCCCCAGCTCACACAGGTGCCGCATCCTTGCAGGCACAGACATGGCAGCACTGGCTCAGGAGCCCCTGTTTGCACTGCCCAGAGCAGGCGTTAGCACCCCCGTGGTGTTGGTGTGGGGAGATGAACCTGAGTGAGCACAAATGCCATCAGCATTAAACCTCACATTGTTGGATTTGGCCCCTGGATCCAGTCTGTCCAGGTCCCTATGCAGAGCCCTCCTATCCTCCAGCAGATCAACACCCCTAGACAACTTGGTGTCACCCCGGTTCCATGAGGACCTAGGGTGTCACAATTTTCTCCATGATTCCATGATTTCATGAGGCCTCCCAGTGTCACAATGCCCCTTTCATTGCATGGGACCCCTTGGTGTCACTAAGTCCCTTGGATCCTTTGGCCCTGCAGTGTCACAATGCTGCTTTGGTCCCCCAAGGCCCTGCAGTGTCACAATGGATCTTTGGATCCATGAGATCTGGCAGTGCAGCAATGATCTCCTTGCTTCCATAGTGTCACAATGGCCGCTTGGTCCCAAAGGGCACCACGGTGTCAAATATGTTTCCTTCATTCCAGGAGTCCCTGAGGAGCAACACTGGCCCCTTGGTTCCATGGGGCCCTGCAGTGTCACAATGGCCCCATCATGACACGAGGTCCTGCTCTGGCCCAATGCTCTGCATGGTTCCACAAGGCCCTGCAGTGTCACAGCAGCCTCTTGGTTCCATCAGGCTTCAGAGGGCCACAATGTGTTCCCTGGAGCTGCAGTGTCACAGTGGAGCCCTGGGTACACAAGAGCCTGCAGTGTCACCAGGGACCCTTGGTCCCATGGGGCACCCCAGTGTCACAATTGTTCCCTCAGTTCCAAGAGTCCTTGCAATGGAACACTGGCCCCTTGATTCCATTGGTCCCAGGGTCTCACAAGGGTCTCCTTGGTTCTGCAGTGGCACAGTGGCCCCTTGGTTCAACAAGGCCCCACAGGGTCACAGTGGCCTCTGTGGTTCCACCAGGACCCAGACTGTCACCATGGACTCCTTGCTTGCACTTAGCCCCACAGTGTCACAATGGCCCCTTATGGTGCCATGTCGTACACAGTGTCACTCTGGTCCCCTTAGTGCCACCAGGCCCTGCAGTGTCACAATGTCCCCTTGCTTCCCCAGGGCCTTGAAGTGTCACCATCATCAGAGAATCAACCAAGCCGGAAAAGACCTTGGAGAGCATCAAGTCCAACCTGTGAACCAACATCACCTTGTCACCCAAACCATGGCACTGATTGTCACAACCAGTCATTCCTTAAACACTTCCATGGAGAGTGACTCACCCACCTCCCTGGGCAGCCCATTCCAATGCCCAATCACACACTCTGTGAAGAATATTTCCTCATGTCCAGTGTAAACCTCCCAATGTGCAGCTTAAGGCTGCATCCTCTTGTCCTGTCACTGTTCCCCGGGAAAAGATACCACCCCCACCTGGCTGCACCCTCCTGTCAGTAAGGAGTGATGAGGTCTCCCCTGAGCCTCCTCTTCTCCAGGATAAACAACCCCAGCTCCCTCAGCCGCTCCTCACAGGACTTGTGTTCCAGACCCCTCACCAGCCTTGTTGCCCTTCTCTGGACAGGCTCCAGCCCCTCCATGTCCTTCTTAAATTGGGGTGCTGTCCTGGTTTGGGACAAATTTGGGAGAAAACCCCTGTATAGGATCCCTCTAAGGAAGCAAACCCACGTGGCCCCTCCCTCCAACCGGCCCGGAAAAAAAAACCAAAACCCTCTTTGGAGAAAAGTGGAAAAAACTATTTTACTAAACAAATGAAGTGCACACAAGTACAAAGAATGAATAGTATGAAACAATAAAACCTCTCCTTCTGAAGTGAGATGGCAAACTGAGAAAGTCCCTGCCGTGGGTGTAGCTCGGCTCTCTCTCAGCGTCTCCAGTCCCAGTCCCTCCGGCGCTGCTGGAAAATGCCGAGGTCCAGGCCCCGGTGGGCCGCAGGTGCAGCCCCCAGTGCTCCCCTGGGTTTTCAGTCCAGAGCAGGTTTAAACAGTTCCAAGAAAAAGGAAAAAAAACAGTCCAGGGAAATTCTCTGCCCTAGATAGCTGAAACTAACTAAAAGCAAAGAAAAAAAAAATCTCTGTCCTGCAGTCTCTCCAAGCCTCCGCCGAACACGCCGTCCGCAGAAGAATGTGGAGGAGTCAGGCAGTTTTCTCAAAACAAACTCCGCGCTTCTCCTTGCTCTTAGAACCAGTCTTAAAGGCACAGGACTCAATATACAGCACAAACAGAACAGACGATTGGGAATACAGGCATCATAAAGTTACCCTAGGACATTCCACCCCTTGTATCCCCATATCGTCAATTTACTAAAACTAATATATATTCCAGCTCTACACACACATACATCTATATAAAAACAATATGCAATATACAGCTACATACAGTGGCAGTACCATTTAGTACACAGTGATAATTACACACAGTTCTCACCCAACAATCAAATCTCCCTGGGGTACACATCGTGTGGTTCCATCTTTCTGCATTACCCACCATGTGCAGCCTGGTCCCTGAGCAAAGACAATCCCACGGATGGGATCCTCTGTACTTGAAGCAGAATTGATCCAAACTCTCTTCCCTAACAAACCTCTTACATGTACTACTGGGACTTTCTCTCCATCTACTGTATGTAGGGACTCAGATTGGGCAGGGCCTGCTCTGTTGGTGGAACCTCGGGTGTTAACTAACCAGGTGGCCTTTGCTAGATGCTGCTCCCAGTTTTTGAATGATCCCCCACCCAGTGCTTTCAGGGTGGTTTTTAGCAGTCCATTATATCTTTCTATTTTCCCTGAAGCTGGTGCATGATAGGGGATATGGTACACCCACTCAATGCCATGTTCCCTAGCCCAGTTGTTGATGAGGCTGTTCTTGAAATGAGTTCCATTGTCTGACTCAATTCTCTCGGGGGTACCATGCCTCCAAAGAACTTGTTTTTCAAGGCCTAGAATGGTGTTACGGGCCGTAGCGTGAGGCACAGAGTAGGTCTCCAGCCATCCTGTGGTGGCCTCTACCATTGTGAGCACGTAGCGCTTGCCTTGGCGGGTTTGGGGAAGGGTGATGTAGTCAATCTGCCAGGCTTCCCCGTACTTATACTTGGACCATCGCCCGCCATACCATAGCGGCTTCACCCGCTTGGCCTGCTTGATGGCAGCACACGTCTCACAGTCATGGATAACCTGAGAAATACTGTCCATGGTTAGATCCACCCCTCGGTCTCGGGCCCACTTATAGGTGGCATCTCTGCCCTGATGGCCTGAGGCATCATGGGCCCATCGAGCTAGAAACAACTCTCCTTTGTGTTGCCAATCTAAGTCTATCTTTGACACCTCTATCTTAGCAGCCTGATCTACCTGCTCATTGTTTCGGTGCTCCTCATTAGCCCGACTCTTGGGGACATGGGCATCTACATGACGGACTTTGACAGGTAGCTTCTCTACCCGAGTGGCAATGTCCTTCCACTCATCTGCAGCCCAGATTGGTTTTCCCCTACGCTGCCAGTTGGCCTTTTTCCACTTCTCCAGCCATCCCCACAAAGCATTGGCTACCATCCACGAATCAGTGTAGAGGTAGAGCTTTGGCCATTTCTCTCTTTCAGCAATGTCCAGAGCCAGTTGAACAGCTTTGAGCTCAGCGAGTTGGCTTGACCCACCTTCTCCTTCAGTAGCTTGTGCAACCTGTCTTGTGGGGCTCCATACAGCTGCTTTCCACTTCCGGTTCATCCCTACGATGCAGCAGGAACCGTCAGTGAAAAGAGCATAGCGTGTTTCTTCTGCTGGCAGTTGGTTGTAGGGTGGAGCTTCTTCAGCACGTGTCACTTGTTCCTGCTCCTCTTCATCCATGAGACCAAAGTTTTCACCTTCCGGCCAGTTTGTAATTATCTCCAAAATCCCAGGGCGATTTGGGTTTCCAATGCGGGCGCGCTGAGTGATGAGGGCAATCCATTTGCTCCATGTGGCATTGGTGGCATGGTGGGTAGAGGGAACTTCTGCTTTGAACATCCATCCCAGCACTGGTAGTCGAGGTGCCAGCAGGAGTTGTGTTTCAGTCCCTACTACTTCTGAGGCAGCTTGAACTCCTTCATAGGCAGCCAAGATTTCCTTCTCTGTTGGAGTGTAGTTGGCTTCGGACCCTCTGTAACTTCGGCTCCAGAATCCCAGTGGTCGGCCTCGAGTCTCCCCAGGCCCCTTCTGCCAAAGGCTCCAGGACAGGCCATTGTTCCCGGCTGCTGAGTAGAGCACGTTCTTCACATCTGGTCCCGTCCTCACTGGGCCAAGGGCTACTGCATGAGCGATCTCCTGCTTGATCTGGGCAAAGGCTTGTTGCTGTTCAGGGCCCCAGTGGAAATCGTTCTTCTTGCGGGTGACCAGGTAGAGAGGGCTCACAATCTGGCTGTACTCAGGAATGTGCATCCTCCAGAAACCTATGGCGCCTAGGAAAGCTTGTGTTTCCTTTTTGTTAGTTGGTGGGCACATTGCTGTGATCTTGTTGATGACTTCAGTGGGAATCTGACGCCTTCCATCGTGCCACTTTACTCCCAGAAACTGGATCTCTCGAGCAGGTCCCTTAACTTTGCTCTTCTTGATAGCAAAGCCAGCCTTCAGGAGAATCTGGATGATCTTCTCTCCTTTCTCAAACACTTCCATTGCTGTGTTTCCCCACACAATGATATCATCGATGTACTGTAGATGTTCCGGAGCCTCACCCTTTTCCAGTGCAGCCTGGATCATGTGACAGGGATCCCAGATGTCTCGCTTCAGTGCCATCCAGTATTGTAGCCTCGCCTGCAGCATCCCAAAGACGGACTAACCAACTAATTATAGATTCATCAGGTCGTCGAGTATAATCCTTTCTTAGGCCACGAAGATCCTTCAGGGAAAAGGACTCAATAGTATCTCCTGCTCTTGCAGCAGTTGGTCGGGCTCCTGCTCTTGCAGCAGTTGGTTGGGCTCCTGATGTTGTAGCAGCTGGTTGGGCTCCTGATCGTGTGCTAGTTGGTTGGACTCCCGATCTTGTGCCAGTTGATTTGGCTTCCGATTTTGTATCAGTTGGTTCGGCTTCTGACTGTGTATCATCAGTTGCTTCAGCTTCTGATTGTGTGTCAGGTGGTTTGACTCCTGACTGGGTGTCAGGAGGCATTGAGGATCCTTCACCTGAATCATCGTCTACTGGTCGATCGGTTTTGTCCGTGTGCTTCTTTCCCTTCTTTACTGCAGCAACTGCCGGTGTCCTAGCCTCACTGTCTGGTTTAGCTGCAGCCTGAATAGCTGTGGGGTTGGCTGCAGCCTGAGTGACTGATTTATCTCCCTGCTCCCTTGCCTCTATCTGCTGCCCCACAGTGCTTAGCAGTGCGTGACTCATTCTAGAAAAGCTATAAACCATATAGAGGAAAGTCACCAGGTGAAATACCAGGAAGGTGGTGTCTTTAACATTCAGGAGACCCTGAACATTCTCCAAAAGTGATGTAACTGACTCAAAAGAGAAGAAGGAAAGAAGAGGCTGAAGAGCCTCATCCCCTACTCCTCCTCTAACAAACTGGGTGCAATTGTTGATAAATCCCCAAAACATGCTGCTGGAACTAGGACGCAGGGTAGGACGAAAAAACCATAAACTGAACATACCCAGAACAAACTCCAGTATCTTTATAAGCTTCTTGTAAACCATAATCACCGAACCCAGCAAAATAGCTATTCTAATTTGTGCATCCCTAATGTAAAAGCTGTATGCCAGGGACAATATTGGAGCTATTCCCGGGTAAGAAAACAAACCTAGGGACCAGAAAGGTATTAAAACCTCAAAAAAGCCTAGGGAACAGAAATGCAGAAAAGACTCCATTCTAAGAGACATCAGGAATTCAAGAAGCAACATGGCCACTGACTGTTCAATCCCCACCCAAAGGACAACCAAAAAAATGCAGTTAATAATAATCAATACAAGTTTTTTCCACTCTCTCGTGCCCCGCAGTGGGCGCCAGTTAGAAATATGTCCTGGTTTGGGACAAATTTGGGAGAAAACCCCTGTATAGGATCCCTCTAAGGAAGCAAACCCACGTGGCCCCTCCCTCCAACCGGCCCGGAAAAAAAACCCAAAACCCTCTTTGGAGAAAAGTGGAAAAAACTATTTTACTAAACAAATGAAGTGCACACAAGTACAAAGAATGAATAGTATGAAACAATAAAACCTCTCCTTCTGAAGTGAGATGGCAAACTGAGAAAGTCCTTGCCGTGAGTGGAGCTCGGCTCTCTCTCAGCGTCTCCAGTCCCAGTCCCTCCGGCGCTGCTGGAAAATGCCGAGGTCCAGGCCCCGGTGGGCCGCAGGTGCAGCCCCCAGTGCTCCCCTGGGTTTTCAGTCCAGAGCAGGTTTAAACAGTTCCAAGAAAAAGGAAAAAAAACAGTCCAGGGAAATTCTCTGCCCTAGCTAGCTGAAACTAACTAAAAGCAAAGAAAAAAAAATCTCTGTCCTGCAGTCTCTCCAAGCCTCCGCCGGACACGCCGTCCGCAGAAGAATGTGGAGGAGTCAGGTAGTTTTCTCAAAACAAACTCCGCGCTTCTCCTTGCTCTTAGAACCAGTCTTAAAGGCACAGGACTCAATATACAGCACAAACAGAACAGACGATTGGGAATACAGGCATCATAAAGTTACCCTAGGACAGGTGCCCAGAACTGGACACAGCATTTGAGGTGCTGCCCATGCAGTGCCTAGCACAGGGGAGGCAATCACTGCCCTGCTCCTGCTGCCCACACTGTTCCTGATCCATAGGAGTGCCAGGGGCTGGATGAGGGAAATGGTGGGGAGGGGGTGGGGACAAAGTCTGATTGATTGTCAGCCATGAAGGGTCTTGATTTTCATATCTATTCAGACTGCATTAGAAGGTGCTGGGGGTCCATATCAATTGGACATTGCTGATGTCAATCTATAAACAGGAAAATGAAACAGGAAAACTGTTCTCTCTGCATTGTTTTCAATATAGTGTATTCCCTTTGAATACACTTCTGAAATTGTCTAATTAACCATGCAAGAACTGCAAACTTCAATTATTCCCATGGGCTTTTCTTGTTCACTATATTGAACAAATATTTACGAGCTTTTCTCACTGAATTCCTGAACTGAAGGGCTCAAGAAAGAAGAGGCCTCTGGAGTAGTCAAATTCATCAGCAACCTCCAAGGTACTGAGGATCTATCCTTACCAGAGCAGGAATGAACAGAAATGGGCACAGCTTTCTGGCTGCCCCAGCTTTGGGATGGGCCCTGGGCCTGGAGCAGGAGCAGCTCTTGAGGGCTCCAAGGTCAGGACTTTGCCCTGCACCTGTGTCCCTGCTCCCTGGCTGCTCCACCTCGCTGGCCCCTTCCTTTGCTGACAGCTCTGCGTCCTGCCTGCCTCTGTCTGGGCACACAAAGCCTTGGAATGTTCCAGACTCCTTCTGGGGGAAGTGTTGCATCACAGCCCTGCACTGGGAGGGAAATTCCTTTCTCCTGGTGTCCAGTCTGGGCCTCCCCAGCTGCCCTTGGTGCCATTATTTCCTTCTCAGGCTGTTTTATACAAAGAAGAATATTCCGGCATCTCTGGAACCACCTTCAATCCCTCCCTGGCTACTCTTCTCTTCAGTGTCCACACCACTGAGCCCAGAGCCACAATCCTCTACATGCTGCTTGTGTGATGAAGCTTCCAAACCCCACCTTGGGAGGTTTTTGAGTTCTCTCCAAGGTCAGTGAAAATAGAAGCAGTGGTCAAAGGTATTTGCTCCAAAATATTGCAGTGACAGAACAAGGGTCAATATCTAAACTGAATGAGGGTGGATTTGGATTTGTTAGAAGGAGGAAATATTTTAAATTAGAGTGGCACAATACTGCAACAATTTTTCGGAAGAAGGGGATGCCCCAATCCCAGGAATGCTCCAAGAGCAGGAGCTTGGTGCAACCTGACATAGTGAAAACCCCTCCCCACCCCTGTTGGAGTCCAGGGCATTCCTTTGGCTGCCCTGGAGGGTCAGAGACCTGGACAGGGGGGTCTGGGACCCCAGCCCAGAGCTCAGAGAGACACTGGCTTTGATCTCAGTCCATGGGAAAGGCTTCCTGCACTGTGGGAGGGATTGCAGGCCACAAGAGTGTGAAAGATTGTAGTTTAGCTTATCACAGGGTGAAAAAACAGTAAATTTAGATTTCTAGCATTGAAGTGAATGGGGGCAAGATGGAGAATCTGGGGCGTTGTCTCCTGCTTCTTCTTTCTTCTTCCCTCACTCCATTTCAGCAGTGACGTTGGCACAAAGTAGTTTAAGAAGATTGGGTCAAGGTAGAGATGAACTGTTTAGTATTAGTAATAGGCATGGGCAAGAAATGATAAATAAAGAATACGTAGCAATTAGTATAAAAGATAACGACAGCCCAGTTCGGGAGGAGTCGTCAGATGTCCAGGCAGCTGCAAACATCTTTCGTGGGGCACTGAGAAAATTGTAAGATAAGAAACAATAAACGAAGCATGCAACCTTGAAAAATCAGAACTTGAAGACTCCGTCTCTTTCATCCGTTTGGCTCAGAGCTTTGCAGAGGGCAAAAAGACTCTAAAACCACCTGAATGTCGGGGAAAGCCCACGACACACCCCAAGGATGGAATCCCTGTTGTGTGGGTTCTCTGATGTGCTGGGTGACCTGACAACACTTCTGGCCAGAATGTCTGCTGAGGGGCAGCCAGGCTGCTGCAGTGGCAGTGACCTCACAGCCATCACCATGGCAGCCCTTTCCCCTGGGCCTGGCTCTCCCCTTTCCTCTGCCCCTGCCTTGTCTCTGCTGGGATGAAGTTTTGTCATTAATATTTTGTTCCTACAGGGCTGGGGCCAATTGCTTCCCAGTCAGGCTCCTGGAGCAGAAGTGGCTTTTCAGAGCCCAGCCAGAAATGAGCCCTGGAGCAGCAGCTCTGCAGCGGTGGCCACCAGGCCGCCTTGCCAAGGGAGGCTTCTGGCCATGGCCTGGAAGCAGCTGCTGCTGCCAAGGTGCCTTTGGTGCCTCAGGCTCTCCCTGGCACAGCTCCCAGCACGGCACTCTGCACTTGTGCCCGAGGCCTTCACTGTGTTGGAGCTGGCCTGGGGCTTTTCCTGCAGTGGGATCTGCCCTGGTCCTGGCACAGGAAAGGCAGTTCCTGCTGGAGCCAGAGGCTCTGCCTGGAACAGGCTGAAACAACTCCAGCAAGGCCCTGTTTGCAAAGCCCTCAGTGGGAAATGAAGGAGGGATGGTCATGCTGTATTTGCGGTGAATAATGCTGAAAGCAGCCTGACTCCTCCATCCCAAATTCAACATCCTGAGCGGGAGCTGAAGCTGTGGCAGAGCTGGTAAAATCCCCAGAGAAAGGAACAACCAAGTGACACCACTGAGAGCTTGTGCAGAGCTGCTGAGGTGGCACAGCCTGGGCACATCTGACTGACAGAGCAGTACTTCAGACTAGAAAAGCCCCATCCCAAATTTTAACAGCAGCATCTCCTGACATTTCCCTTCTTCAGGAGGTGTGGAGATTTCTCCTTGCAGTGGAGACATCCATCAAGGTCACCGCTCCAGGCTGAG
>NW_026690264.1:11892-49165 GCF_015227805.2 Hirundo rustica | reverse complement strand
GAGCAATGTGGGAAGAGCTTCAACCAGAGCTCCCACTTGATCCACCACCAGAACATCCACGCTGAGGAAAGGCCATACAAGTGTGGGGAATGTGGGAAGGGCTTCAACCAGAGGTCCAAACTGGTCATCCACCAAAAGATCCACACTGGGGAGAGGCCCTACGAGTGCGGGGAATGCGGGAAGAGCTTCAGCCAGAGATCCCACCTGATCTGCCACCAGAGGATCCACACTGGGGAAAGGCCCTATAAGTGTGGGGAATGTGGGAAGGGCTTCAACCAGAGGTCCAAACTGATCCGCCACCAGAGGATCCACACCAGGGAACAGCCCTACCAGTGTGAGGAATGTGGGATGAGCTTCAGCCAGACCTTCTACCTGATCTGCCACCAAAGGATCCACACTGGGGAGAGGCCCTACCAGTGTGAGGAATGTGGGAAGAGCTTCAACCAGAGCTCCAACTTGATCCGCCACCAGAACATCCACGCTGAGGAAAGGCCATATGAATGTGGGGAATGTGGGAAGGGCTTCAACCAGAGATCCAAACTGATCATCCACCTAAAGATCCACACCGGGAAGAGACCTGACAAGTGTCCCGAGGTTTCAGAGAAGATCCAGTCTCCTTGTGCACAAGCGGATTCACAGAGAGGAGAGGCCCTTCCGCTGCCCCAGCTGCAGGAAGGGCTTCAAGCACAACTCCACCCTCATCATTCACCAGCGTATCCACACTGGGGAAATGCCCTACAAATGTGGGGAATGCAGGAAGGGCTTCCACCAGAGCCTCCAACTGGTCATCCACCAAATGATCCACACCAGGGAGAGGCCCTACCAGTGTGTGGAATATGGGATGAGCTTCAGCATAAGCTCCCACCTGATCCGCCACCTGAGGATCCACACGTCCCACCTGTGGGAAGAGCTTGTCCAGGAGCTCTCACTTGAGCAGACACCAACGGAGACAGCAGTAAGGGAAGACCTAAGAGTGCCTCAGCTGCGGGAAGAGCTTTGTGCAGTGCTCCAACTTACTCCTGCTTCAGAGGACCCACATAGGCCAGAGAATTGGTGACCTACATTCCCAGCGATCCGCACTGGAAAGACACTGGGCTGGTGGTCCTTTTCTTTGGTGGTCCCTTATATTATTTTGATTCATCTTCATCCCTTTAAACCAGACAAAACTGGGGATAAAAATCAACAAATTCATCAAAGGCATCTAAAGCCACATGTTTTACTAGTGTTTCAGGGCAATCTGGGACTCAGGGAGATATTGGGGAGGATTTGGGGGTTTGTGAGGTATTTGGTGTGGTGGTCTCCATTTCTGGGCACTCAATGAGATGAGAGGGTTTGATCTTTCACCTCAAAACCACTTCATGCTAAAACGACACAATCTCACCAAAAAAATTACTTGATTGCACAACCCCTCAGGGAAGGTTGGGGTTGAAAGGGGAATGGGTGAAGTAGGGTGAAAACCAGGAGGAGTGAGGTGGGAAATGGGTGGGACAGGATGGGTGGGATGCATTTTGGGAGGTGTGAAATTGGGGAAATAGGGCTTGGGATGGCAGGGGTGGGATGGATTTGGGTTGGGATTGTGGTGATGGGTGGGGTCTGGAATAAGACCTCCAAAGTCTGGAGATGATGACGGGAAGGGGTGCCGGTTCTTAAGGGAGTTTTTGGATACTCCACATTGCTGAAGAGATTTTGAGGTATCCCACATTTCTGAGGCAGTTTTGGGGCGCTCCCCAACTCTTGGGGGATTTCCTGAGAGCAGCTGCATGGAGCCCCATTGCCAGAGGTGGCTGCCTTGGGCACGAGCTCAGAGCTGCAGCCAGAGTCCATTGCCTCGGTGCTGAAGAGCAGAGAAATGATGAATGGCCCCAGACATCTCCAGTGTGTGTTTGGGGGCCAGGGCAAGTTCTGCATAGGTGGGGCAGTCACTGCCACAGCCCCAGCCCCAGCCCACTGCAGCCTCTGGTCCAGCCACAAAGTGGCTGCCAAGCCCCTGGCACCCCGAAAACCCCACCGGTGATAGGGACCAGTGCAGGTGAGGCTATGACATGGCTGTGACACTGACATGTCCGTGACACTGACATGTCCCACGGCCCTGGAGCTCACAGCAGCTGAGATGGTGCTGGATCCAAGGGCGACTGTGGATCTGTATCTCCCTCGCTCTCTCCTCCTGACTTCCTCTTCTCAAAATCTGGAGAACTGGAAGTTGGACAGCTTAGAGTTTGCTCAGTCAGGGCATTCTGAAGTGATTTACTGTAATTTCATGTTGCTTTAAGATTACCCAAGTATCTCATTCTCTGAAGTTTGCAAGTTAAAAGTTTGTTCTCCATCCTCCTGACAAGTTTCTTGTTTTCTCCCATGCCCCACCCGAGGGGATCGAGGTACCTCAAGTCCCTTTCCAACACCGGCCGAGGGAGCTTGGGGCACAGCAGCAGGAACTGCAGGGCTGAGCAAGGCCTGGGTTTTGGCTGGAGGAAGCAGAAAGGCCGAGCCCTGAGCCCAGGCCTGGCACAGCAGAGCCTGTCCCTCACGGGTGCCTCGGGGCTGTTTGTGGGGCAGTGGGATGGGAGGGGCAGCAAGGACAAATGTCATCAAACTGCAACCCCTGCCAGCCTGCTCAGGGAGGGGCCAGGGAGGACCAAAGTGCAGCCCCTGAAAGGAAAGTTCCTTCTGTGGGGCCTCCAGAGGTGCTGCTGTTATAAATAAGTTCTATTCAAATGATCTATGTTTTAGTTACTTAATTGTTAAGTAATTCCATTAAGATTGTTAATGCTAGTTCTCTTTAAAGAATTTGCCTTATTCCTGTTTTAATATTGATTAATCACCTTATTTACTTGTTTGATAATTAAGAATTCACCTTATTACCTGTATTTCTGCTCCCATTTGCCGGATAGTGTCTGAATATGCAAAAAAAAAGAACGCTGGAATTCTGGGAACAACTCAAGAACAAGAGACTCTGAAAAGCAGGGAACCAAAGTAGAATCCAGGACTGAAGTCGCACTTTAGACTAGTGCAAGGGGTAGGGGGGTCTGCCGAAGCAGCTTTATTTAGTCGCCGTGACCTGAGAAGGAGTCCCCCATCGCTGGATGACCCCTGATCAGTGAAGCAAAACGGACTCCCCGGCAAGGGAAAAAAGCCCATGAGGGGTGTGGGAGTCCCCAGCTTCACTGTGAAGTGAAGCTGTGTGTACCTCCTCCTCCACGTTGCCAAGGGAGCAAGCAAGCTCTCCCCCAAGGCCAAGCTTGATAATAAAGAAACATAAAAAAGAGCAAGTCTCTGACTCTCTCTTTTTCTTTTTCCAGAACACTGCCAGGGCCCAGGGGACAAAGGCCTGGGTGCCTGTGGCCCTGCCAGCCCTGCCCAGCCCTTGGCCATGTGTCCTGCAGGCTGTGCCCCCTGTGCGTGCTGCTCCTGTGCCCTGGCCGGCTGCACACGCCCCTCTCGCTGTCCCCCCCAGCATTTCTCAGCCCAGCATTTCTGTGCCCTCCCTGGGCTCCCTGCACCCAGCGCTGCCGGCTCCTGGCACACAGAGCCAGGGCAGGAGCCCACCCTGCCAAGGGCCTTTGGAGCAGGGTGGTGGCTGCCATGGCTTCTGACCTCAGCAGCTGCTCCTGGCATGGTTCCATGGAAACCCAGCACAGCAACGCTGCTGTGCATTGTCCCTGCTGAGGCTCAGACACTGTCAGGGCACATTCCCTGCCTGTAGGATTCGTGTCCGACCCAAGCACTGCACTTGTGTCTCCAGCATTGCTTTCCAACAAGAACAGAGGAAGGCAAACTGTGCATAGCTCATGGTATTTCAGAGTGTCTAAAACTCACTATGTCATCAGGCTTAGAGGTGAAATCCATTTGGAATTAACGGGATGGAGAAGTAGTGCACCATGAAAAAAAGAGCATAGAAATAAATCGAGGAAAACATCTTGGCTTTTTTCTTGCCATTTTCATTTCACTTCTGGAAAGCTGTTTCAGTTTTCCAGGAATCTTCTCCACAGTGCTGTCTGCTCTCTTCAAGAACCTTTCCTGGAGAATGAGGTGCAGCTCCTGTCACAAGATGTGCCACCAACTGCAGCTTCTCTTGGCTTTCCACACTATGAGTGCAGCACGACTTTTGCAGCAAAGCAGGACAAATGTTTGGAGAATTTTACATCTTGTTCTTTCTTTTCCTTGTGGAATGGGGAGTTGTGCCATCGGTGAGGTTTTCATTGTGACTGTTCCAGGCTTGAAAAACAGGACTTGCTGGGGGATGCAACCTTGACTGAACTCAGAGAAAGAATCTCCAGAGCCTGCAGCCAGAAGTGGAGAGTTGTGTGAAAATCATTCCAACATCTCCATGGACACCTGGAAAGTGATCTAAGACATGAAAATGGGTTGACATAGGTAGTTTGTTTCTGTTTTCAGTTTAGATGATTCTACATGACTTGTGCTGGTTTACATCAAGAGAACAATCAGTTCGTGATAAGCTCCAGAACAAGCTGCACCTCCCAGAGTAGATGACAGAAAGAATCTGAAACAGAGAAATGCAGGGAATGACTTGGTGAACCTTGTCAATGAGGAGGGTAATTTTTTCTAATAATTTCTAATCCATTCCCTCTGCTGTTGTCTTTCTGAAAAAAGGCCATTTTCTTCCCAGATGCCTCATGAAATGAGAAGCCTGAGCTTGTGGAACTTCATGAAAGATACCCTGTTACTCTACAGGGACACTCAGGCTGAAAAAGGAAGCAATTTAGAAGTAATTGTATTAAAGCAAAACCAGTAATTAAGTAGAGATTGATTTCACTCTCCCAGAACAATGACCATGGGTAAATCCCTTTGGCTCAGCCTGGAGGAGTGACCTTGAGGGATGTCCCCACTGCAGGGAGAAATCACCACACTTCTCCAAGAAGGGAAATGTCAGGAGATGCTGCTGTTAAAATTTGGGACGGGGCTTTTCTAGTCTGAAGTGCTGCCCTGTCAGTCAGATGTGCCCAGGCTGTGCCAGCTCAGCAGCTCTGCAGGAGCTCTCAGTGGTGTCACTTGGTTGTTCCTTTCTCTGGGGATTTTACCAGCTCTGCCACAGCTTCAGCTCCCACTCAGGATGTTGAATTTGGGATGGAGGAGTCAGGCTGCTTTCAGCATTATTCACCGCAAATACAGCATGACCATCCCTCCTTCATTTCCCACTGGGGGCTTTGCAAACAGGGCCTTGCTGGAGTTGTTTCAGCCTGTTCCAGGCAGAGCCTCCTGCTCCAGCAGGAACTGCCTTTCCTGTGCCAGGACCAGGGCAGATCCCGCTGCAGGAAAAGCCCCAGGCCAGCCCCAACACAGTGAAGGCCTCGGGCACAAGTGCAGAGTGCCGTGCTGGGAGCTGTGCCAGGGAGAGCCTGAGGCACCAAAGGCACCTTGGCAGCAGCAGCTGCTTCCAGGCCATGGCCAGAAGCCTCCCTTGGCAAGGCGGCCTGGTGGCCACCACTGCAGAGCTGCTGCTCCAGGGCTCATTTCTGGCTGGGCTCTGAAAAGCCACTTCTGCTCCAGGAGCCTGACTGGGAAGCAATTGGCCCCAGCTCCTTGGGGACAAGATATTAATGACAAAACTTCATCCCAGCAGAGACAAGGCAAGGGCAGAGGAAAGGGGAGAGCCAGGCCCAGGGGAAAGGGCTGCCATGGTGATGGCTGTGAGGTCACTGCCACTGCAGCAGCCTGGCTGCCCCTCAGCAGACATTCTGGCCAGAAGTGTTGTCAGGTCACCCAGCACATCAGAGAACCCACACAACAGGGATTCCATCCTTGGGGTGTGTCGTGGGCTTTCCCCGACATTCAGGTGGTTTTAGAGTCTTTTTGCCCTCTGCAAAGCTCTGAGCCAAACGGTTGAAAGAGACGGAGTCTTCAAGTTCTGATTTTTCAAGGTTGCATGCTTCGTTTATTGTTTCTTATCTTACAATTTTCTCAGTGCCCCACGAAAGATGTTTGCAGCTGCCTGGACATCTGACGACTCCTCCCAAACTGGGCTGTCGTTATCTTTTATACTAATTGCTACGTATTCTTTATTTATCATTTCTTGCCCATGCCTATTACTAATACTAAACAGTTCATCTCTACCTTGACCCAATCTTCTTAAACTACTTTGTGCCAACGTCACTGCTGAAATGGAGTGAGGGAAGAAGAAAGAAGAAGCAGGAGACAACGCCCCAGATTCTCCATCTTGCCCCCATTCACTTCAATGCTAGAAATCTAAATTTACTGGTTTTTCACCCTGTGATAAGCTAAACTACAATCTTTCACACTCTTGTGGCCTGCAATCCCTCCCACAGTGCAGGAAGCCTTTCCCATGGACTGAGATCAAAGCCAGTGTCTCTCTGAGCTCTGGGCTGGGGTCCCAGACCCCCCTGTCCAGGTCTCTGACCCTCCAGGGCAGCCAAAGGAATGCCCTGGACTCCAGCAGGGGTGGGGAGGGGTTTTCACTATGTCAGGTTGCACCAAGCTCCTGCTCTTGGAGCATTCCTGGGATTGGGGCATCCCCTTCTTCCGAAAAATTGTTGCAGTATTGTGCCACTCTAATTTAAAATATTTCCTCCTTCTAACAAATCCAAATCCACCCTCATTCAGTTTAGATATTGACCCTTGTTCTGTCACTGCAATATTTTGGAGCAAATACCTTTGACCACTGCTTCTATTTTCACTGACCTTGGAGAGAACTCAAAAACCTCCCAAGGTGGGGTTTGGAAGCTTCATCACACAAGCAGCATGTAGAGGATTGTGGCCCTGGGCTCAGTGGTGTGGACACTGAAGAGAAGAGTAGCCAGGGAGGGATTGAAGGTGGTTCCAGAGATGCCGGAATATTCTTCTTTGTATAAAACAGCCTGAGAAGGAAATAATGGCACCAAGGGCAGCTGGGGAGGCCCAGACTGGACACCAGGAGAAAGGAATTTCCCTCCCAGTGCAGGGCTGTGATGCAACACTTCCCTCAGAAGGAGTCTGGAACATTCCAAGGCTTTGTGTGCCCAGACAGAGGCAGGCAGGACGCAGAGCTGTCAGCAAAGGAAGGGGCCAGCGAGGTGGAGCAGCCAGGGAGTGATGACAGCCTGCAGGGACAGAGATGCAGGGCAAAGTCCTGACCTTGGAGCCCTCAAGAGCTGCTCCTGCTCCAGGCCCAGGGCCCATCCCAAAGCTGGGGCAGCCAGAAAGCTGTGCCCATTTGTTGGGGAGGAAGAAGCCAAAATACCCTATAAATATGATTGCCTCTATTCTGAGAATGAGAAACCTGTAAGTGAGATAGAATTGAAAGTAAGTTTTGATGTTTGAGATGTATTAGATACTGGATCTCTGGGAAAACAGTTATGTGACCATCTGAAAGTTACCTGCAGCCAGACCCAGAGGTCAAATGGAATGTTCTGTCTCACCCCTCAATGTATGGTTCATCCCACACCTGTACCCCTCCCCTGAAGTATCAGGTATCTGTAACCCCATTGGCCCAAGGCTTGTTCCAGCCCACCTTGAAGACCCCTGATAAGGGGTCCCAAGGGGGCTGGACGCTCTCTTTGCTCTTTGCTCTCTTTTTGCTTGCACCCTTCCCTGAGGACTTTCCTCTCTTGGAATTTCCTCTCCCTACTTCTCCCTTCCCCCACCTTCCTAGGCCTTGCCACGAGCTGCAGCCTAGCGGCTCAGAGCAAGGCCTCCACATCCCTTACAATAAACCTCATCTTCTAAAACCTAACTTCTGTTCATTCCTGCTCTGGTAAGGATAGATCCTCAGTACCTTGGAGGTTGCTGATGAATTTGACTACTCCAGAGGCCTCTTCTTTCTTGAGCCCTTCAGTTCAGGAATTCAGTGAGAAAAGCTCGTAAATATTTGTTCAATATAGTGAACAAGAAAAGCCCATGGGAATAATTGAAGTTTGCAGTTCTTGCATGGTTAATTAGACAATTTCAGAAGTGTATTCCAAGGGAATACACTATATTGAAAACAATGCAGAGAGAACAGTTTTCCTGTTTCATTTTCCTGTTTATAGATTGACATCAGCAATGTCCAATTGATATGGACTCCCAGCACCTTCTAATGCAGTCTGAATAGAAATGAAAATCAAGACCCTTCATGGCTGACAATCAATCAGACTTTGTCCCCACCCCCTCCCCACCATTTCCCTCATCCAGCCCCTGGCACTCCTATGGATCAGGAACAGTGTGGGCAGCAGGAGCAGGGCAGTGATTGCTCCCCTGTGCTAGGCACTGCATGGGCAGCACCTCAAATGCTGTGTCCAGTTCTGGGCACCCCAATTTAAGAAGGACATGGAGGGGCTGGAGCCTGTCCAGAGAAGGGCAACAAGGCTGGTGAGGGGTCTGGAACACAAGTCCTGTGAGGAGCGGCTGAGGGAGCTGGGGTTGTTTATCCTGGAGAAGAGGAGGCTCAGGGGAGACCTCATCACTCCTTACTGACAGGAGGGTGCAGCCAGGTGGGGGTGGTATCTTTTCCCAGGGAACAGTGACAGGACAAGAGGACGCAGCCTTAAGCTGCACATTGGGAGGTTTACACTGGACATGAGGAAATATTCTTCACAGAGTGTGTGATTGGGCATTGGAATGGGCTGCCCAGGGAGGTGGGTGAGTCACTCTCCATGGAAGTGTTTAAGGAATGACTGGTTGTGACAATCAGTGCCATGGTTTGGGTGACAAGGTGATGTTGGTTCACAGGTTGGACTTGATGCTCTCCAAGGTCTTTTCCAGCTTGGTTGATTCTCTGATGATGGTGACACTTCAGGGCCCTGGGGAAGCAAGGGGACATTGTGACACTGCAGGGCCTGGTGGCACTAAGGGGACCAGAGTGACACTGTGTACGACATGGCACCATAGAGCCAAGGGGCCATTGTGACACTGTGGGGCTAAATGCAAGCAAGGAGGCCATGGTGACAGTCTGGGTCCTGGTGGAACCACAGAGGCCACTGTGACCCTGTGGGGCCTTGTTGAACCAAGGGGCCACTGTGCCACTGCAGAACCAAGGAGACCCTTGTGAGACCCTGGGCCCAATGGAATCAAGGGGCCAGTGTTCCATTGCAAGGACTCTTGGAACTGAGGGAACAATTGTGACACTGGGGTGCCCCATGGGACCAAGGGTCCCTGGTGACACTGCAGGATCTTGTGTACCCAGGGCTCCACTGTGACACTGCAGCACCAGGGAACACATTGTGGCCCTCTGAAGCCTGATGGAACCAAGAGGCCACTGTGACACTGCAGGGCCTTGTGGAACCATGCAGAGCATTGGGACAGAGCAGGATCTGGTGTCATGATGGGGCCATTGTGACACTGCAGGGCCCAATGGAACCAAGGGGCCAGTGTTGCTCCTCAGGGACTCCTGGAATGAAGGAAACATGTTTGACACCGTGATGCCCTTTGGGACCAAGAGGCCATTGTGACACTGTGGAAGCAAGGAGATCATTGCTGCACTGCCAGATCTCATGGAACCAAAGATCCATTGTGACACTGCAGGGCCTTGGGGGACCAAGGCACCATTGTGACACTGCAGGTCCCAAGGATCCAAGGGACTTAGTGATATCAAGGTTTCAAATGAAACCAGAGGGACATTGTGACACTGGGAGGCCTCATGGAATCATGGAATCATGGAGACAATTGTGACACCCTAGGCCCTCATGGAACTGGGGAGACACCAAGTTGTCTGGGAGTGTTGATCTGCTGGAGGATAGGAGGGCTCTGCACAGGGCCCTGGACAGGCTGGATCCAGGGGCCAAATCCAACAATGTGAGGTTTAACAAGTCCAAGTGCTGTGTCCTGCACTTTGGCCACAACAACACCTGCAGCACCACAGTCTGGGGACAGAGTGATTGGACAGCAGCAAGGCAGAAAGGAAACTGATGGGACTGATGGACAGCAGGCTGGACATGAGCCAGCAGTGTGCCCATCTGGCCAAGAAGGCCAATGGCTCCTGGCCTGCATAGGGAATGGTGTTGCCATGAGGACCAGGGCAGTGAATCTTCCCCTGTGATCAGCACTGGTGAGACTGCACCTTGAGTGCCATGTCCAGTTCTGGACCCTCCAATTAAGGAAGGACATGGAGGGGCTGGAGCATGTCCAGAGAAGGGCAGCAAGGCTGGTGAGGGGTCTGGAACACAAGTCCTGTGAAGAGCAGCTGAGGGAGCTGTGGTTGTTCATCCTGGAGAAGAGGAGGCTCAGGGGAGACAAGGCAGTGTCAGGGCACAGGTTGGACTTGATGATGTCCAAGGTCTTTTCCAACCTGGCTGATTCTGTGATTCTCTGAAACCACCCTTGCAGCAGTTGCAGGATGAGCCCTGGGCCTCCTCTTCAGAAGGTCCAGCAGCCCAGGTGCCTCAGCTTCTCCTCACAGCCCCAAAGCCCATCCTGTCAGTCCTGCAGAGCCTCTGCAGCTCCTCCTCCTTGCCCAGAACAGGGAGCCCCACAGCCAGACACAGCAGCCCAGATGTGCCCCCCTGGCCTGTGGTGCCTCTGGCAAGGGAGCAGCACAAGGCACTGCAGGAGGCTGCAGACAATTCCTGAAGCACTTGGAGGATGATCCTGCTCTCCCAAGGGATGCTCCCATGGTGCCAAGACAGGAACTGAAATGGGGAGTTGGGCCAGAGAGGAAAGGTAAACAGGGCTGGGCTCTTTGCACAGAAGGGAACTGGGGTAAGCAATAAGAAGGAATTTGCAGCAGAGAGAGTAAAGAAAGCCAAGGTGAAGCAAAGGAAATGCTGAGGGCAGTTTGGGGGTGGCTGCCAGGCAGCCCTGGCTCTGAGCAACAACGTCTGCAGTGGCACAGGAAACTCACAGCTCATGGGAACAAACTTTCTGGCTGACTTCAGAGGCCACCACAAACCTGAGTGGTTTCCCTGCTGTCCCCCAGCCCTTCCTGGCCCCAGGGACTGATGGCATTTGTGCTCCCTCAGGTTCATCTCCCCACACCAACACCATGGGGGTGCTCACGCCTGCTCTGGGCAGTGCAAACAGGGGCTCCTGAGCCAGTGCTGCCGTGTCTGTGCCTGCAAGGATGCGGCACCTGTGTGAGCTGGGGGAGAGGCCAGGGCTGCAGAGGGGGGATGTTGTTGGCAGGTGCATGAGGACGCTCTGGGACGCTGCCCTGGGGTGTCCAGCGCAGTGGGGATGGATCAGCCCCTGCTCTGCTGCTCCTTCCCATCTCCCCCAGGCACCTTGCAGAGCCCCAGCCATGCTGTTTGCCCCCAGCCTGCCCACGGCCACCCTGGGGCTGCTCACGGGGCTTTTCTCTGCTGAGCATTGGCCTGGGCGTGTTCTGGAGAGAGCCTGGGCAAGGAGCCTGGAGCCCTGTCTTGCAATGCAAGATGTAACAAAAAAAGTGTATTCTATTACCATCTGTTAAAACCAGGATGGCAGGTTGTTTATCTCTTCCATCACCCATCCCTCATATCTCTGAGGGGGATCTTCTCTTAATGGGCCAGCTGTTAAAACCAAATGGGACAGTGTTCTTTATCTCTTCCATGACCCATCCTCCCTCCAGGGAGATATCTTCTGTTAATGGGCCATTGAGTCTCACTGCATGACTGATAAAATTACATCATCCCATTGTGAGATGCTCCACCCAGAGGGAGGAGCCAAGCATTCCCACCTGGATATAATCTGATATTTAAAGCACCAGGAGCAGCCTGTTTCCACTGGATTCCCAGAGGAAGACCAGACCCATCTGCACCACCACTGGACCTTCAGAGGAAAGCGATACCATTCTACAAGATCATTGCTTCAACAAAACCACATCTGTCACTCCAGGAGGACTGCAGCCACAATTTGATTGGACTGCAAGCAACACCCTGACTACCCGGGTGTCAGGTTGGATTCTGAGTCTTATTTTTTGGGCTTTGTTGGTGGGTTTTTTTACTACTTAATTTTTAGTTTAATTTTCCTACTGAAGAACTGATATTCCTATTGCCATATCTTTGCTTGAGAGCCCATTAATTTCAAAATTATAATTCAAAGAGAGGGGGTTTGTATTTTCCATTTCAAGGGAGGCTCCTGCCTTCCATAGCAGACCCCTGCCTTACCAACCCAAGACAGGGAGCTTGGCTCAGATATCCTGAGTGGTCCCTGGGTTGGGATTTTTTGGTTGGGGATGTTTGGAGAAGTAAGAACTCCAAAGCTGGGTGGAAAATGGCCCTTGGGGGGACATTGGGGGGTCCCAGTGGTGGGTGCTGGAAGAGGCAGCCTGGAGGAGCAGAGCCCTGTGTCCCCCAGGGCCCCAGAGAGGGGGGAGCGCTGCAATTTGCAGGACCCTCAACAGCCTGGAAAGGGCCAGCGGGGGACTCCTTGGAGCCCCTGCACCCCAAAGCAGAGAAGAAGGGGAGAAGGGACCCTGGGACCCCCAAACCCCCAGCATCCCTAAAGGGAAAATGGAAAAGGGGGGAGCTTTTCAGATTCCTGGGATTCTTAGCAGCCTGGGGAGGGCAGGGAGACCAGAGACAGAAAACTCCAGAAAGGAATTTTCAGGTCTGCTCTTGGTGTTTGATAGGCTGTTAGGGATTCCAGATGTCTTGTGACTTCTAGAGATGGACTTGTGCAGAAGGACATTCAAGTTCAACATACTCATCCCTTGTTTTTGCCCAAATCAGGATTTCCCATTCCCAAAGCTTGGCAAGATGGAGGAGGAGGCTGTGAGGAAGAGGAAGATGCCCCAGGACAGCCAGGCAGGTGAGGAGGAAGTCAGTGCCCCTTTCCCCCTCTCTCATGCTCCATCTCCCATCCCAGAATGGTCCCCAGCTGCAGGACAACCCCACTGCCCATGCCATCCCGCCGGGGATGCATTGGGGGATCTCCTTCCCCTTCCCTGTGGCATGGAGGCAAATCCTATCCTCTCCTTGTCCTTCCTCCCCCAGACAAGGAGCTGAGGATGGAGACCAGGGAGGACAAATCCCCACAGCAGAACCTCGTGGAAGAGGCCATTTTGAGCAGCTCCACGGTGCAGGAATCCAAAAGGGAGAAAAAGCGCCGGAGATCCGACAGGAGGAAGGACTCCAAACCCATCCCAGGTTGCTCTGAGGAGGAAAGACCAGCTCTGTGCTGGGAAGGTGGACAGAGCTTCAGCCAGAGCAACACCACTGTCCAGCACCAGATGATCCACACTAGGGAGAGGCCCTATGAGTGTCCTTAGTGTAGGAAGAGATTTCAGACCAGCTCCACTCTGCAAAGGCACCAGCGGATTCACAGAGAGGAGAGGCTCTTTGACTGCCCCGACTGCAGGAAGGGCTTCAACCGCAAGTCCAACCTCATCAGGCACCGGCGCATCCACGCTGGGGAGAGGCCCTACGAGTGTCCTCAGTGTGGGATGAGCTTTAGCCAGAGCTCCCACCTGATCTGCCACCAGAGGATCCACACCGGGGAACGGCCCTATGAGTGTGAGCAATGTGGGAAGAGCTTCAGCCGCAGATCCAGCCTGATCTGCCACCAGAACATCCACTCTGAGGAAAGGCCATATGAGTGTGGGGAATGTGGGAAGGGCTTCAACTGGAGGTCCCAGCTGATCATCCACCAAATGATCCACACTGGGGAGAGGCCCTATGAGTGTCCTGAGTGTGGGAAGAGGTTTCAGACCAGCTCAGATCTCCTCGTGCACCAGCGGATTCACAGAGAGGAGAGGCCCTTCCGCTGCCCCGACTGCAGGAAGGGCTTCAAGCAAAACTCCCACCTCATTACCCACCAGCGCATCCACACTGGGGAGAGGCCCTACGAGTGTCCCCAGTGTGGGAAGAGCTTCACCCAAAGCTGTAACTTGACCAAACACCAACGGAGGCACCTGTAAGGGAAGCCCTGTGAGTGCCCTGATTGCAGGAAGTGCTTTGTGTGAGTCTCCAACTTCATCCCCCATCGGAGGACCCACATTGGGCAGAGCCCTGGTGACCCACATTTCCCGTGATTCATGCTGGGAAGACACCTGTCCCTCTCCCTGTCCCTGGCAATGATGTGAGGTGGGACTGAAGAACAAGACGGTCTGGCCATAGTTCCATCATTGTATTTAAGCCCATCTCAGGTCACTGCCAGGGGCAGGAAAGGGATTCTCTCTCTTTTCCTAAGGACAAGAGTGTCCTTTCCCACCAGGAGGAAATACGTGGCTGGGAATTGCCAGTCAAGGTTGTTGTAGTCGTTCCTGTATATCGTTTGTCTTATCCCGTCTGTTTTCAATATCGTTTCTGTTCCTATTTGTTCCTTATCTTATTGCTGTTCCCAGTAAATTGTTCTTATCCCAGACCGGGATCTTCGCTTTTTGTACTTTCCATGGGAGGCTGAAGGCCAGTTTTAGCAGGAGCACAAAATTGGGGAATCCCATTCCTAAATCCCAGCCCATGGAAACCGAGCATCCCAGCTGGTGCCAGCCCTGGTTGCCCTGGCAGCAGCCTTGGGAGCGGGTCCCTGGCTGGGGGCTGTGGGAACCTCTTCACTCTGGTGCCCAGGGACAGGACTGGAGGGAAGGGCTGGAGCTGAGTCGGGGCAGGTTTAGGTTGGATCTGAGGAAAAGGTTTTTCCCCCAGAGGCTGCTGGGGCACTGAACAGGCTCCCAGGGAAGGGTCACAGCTCCAGGGCTCTGGGAGCTCCAGCAGCGTTTGGACACCGCTGCCAGGCCCAGGCTGGGATTGTTGGGGTGTCCTGTGCAGGGCCAGGAGTTGGACTCGAGGATCCTGATGGGTCCCTCCCAACTCCGCCAATTCTGTGCTTCTGGGATCCCATGGCCCTGGGAATGGGACTGCCAATGGTTGCCATGGCAACGGGCTCTGGCTCCAGGCCTGAGCTGGTGTCCATGGAACCACCCCTGGCATGGGGCCTGCATGGAGCTGCCAAGGGACTGACCATAGCAACAGGGGCTGGTGATGGTTGTCATGGAAACTGACCATAGCAACAGGGGCTGGTGATGGTTGTCATGGAAACTGACCATAGCAACAGGGGCTGGTGATGGTTGCCATGGAAACTGACCATAGCAACAGGGGCTGGGGATGGTTGCCATGGAAACTGACTATAGCAACAGGGGCTGGTGATGGTTGCCATGGAAACTGACCATAGCAATAGGGGCTGGTGATGGTTGCCATGGAAACTGACCATAGCAACAGGGGCTGGTGATGGTTGCCTGCTAAGGAACCGAGCTGTCACAGGCCCTCAGAGGGGTTCCATGGGGACTTTCCAAGAGTCCCCAGGCTGTTCCAGAGCTGGAATGTCACAGGCAGAGACAGGGGCTCCATGGAGACCTCCCAGGGGTTTCTGGGGATGGTCAAGAGCCCTGTGGTCAGAGGCAGTCACAGCCATTCCATGGTGACATCCCAGGGGACCTTGGGCTGCAAAGGCACCCATCTGTCACAGGCACTCACGGGGGCTCCACGGTGACATCCCAGGAGTCCCCAGGCTGCCAAAGAGCCGGGATGTCCCAGACACTCACAGGGGTTCCTGCCATGGGCAGAGTGGGAGCTTCAGGCAAAAGCTTTATTTCTTCATTGGAGAAACTCCTGCTGAGTCATGAGGTGGAGAAATGACACCCAACAGCCACCATGGATCCTCAAACTCCTCCAGGATGCCTAGACTTTTTAAAGTCCATCTAAGAGAGGAGACTGGGAGCAGCTGGATTCAATCCTAGACCCAGATTTTGCCAAAAGTTTATGTGCAAAAGATTGGACAGGTGGGATTGTACCGTGTGCAATTTGTCCCACAGGATTAACTATGGAATACCGGACATATTTCTATAAATACAGCAATGATTGATTCTGATCAGGATTAGACAGAAAGATTTATTCACACCACAGAGTAAATTTTAAAAAAGAGTTATTTACTCCACAATATAGGAGCTATAGCAATTATTAGAATATGGTGCTCTAGGAAGGAATTTTGAAGTAAACAGGGCCTTTGTTGAAGTTGTTTGAGCCCACTGCAGGCAGAGCCTCCTGCTCCAGCAGGAACTGCCTTTCCTGTGCCAGGACCAGGGCAGATCCCGCTGCAGGAAAAGCCCCAGGCCAGCCCCAACACAGTGAAGGCCTCGGGCACAAGTGCAGAGTGCCGTGCTGGGAGCTGTGCCAGGGAGAGCCTGAGGCACCAAAGGCACCTTGGCAGCAGCAGCTGCTTCCAGGCCATGGCCAGAAGCCTCCCTTGGCAAGGCGGCCTGGTGGCCACCACTGCAGAGCTGCTGCTCCAGGGCTCATTTCTGGCTGGGCTCTGCCCCAGCCCACAGAGTGTGACCTCAGCCCTGACTCTGTCCCAGCCGCTGTGCCTGAGCCCTGCAAAGCCTAAAGGTCACCTGTGCCAGCCTGGCTCTGTCAGCCCCTGGGGCAGGGCAGGGAAAGGCCAGAGAAGGGGCTGGCTTTGGCTGCTGGATGTGGGCTCCAGCAGAGACAAGGAGGAGTCAAGGGAGTGGATGGAGTCCAGTGAGCAGCCCCTTCTCCCCATGCAATCCTGGAATGCTTTGGATGGGAAGAGCTCTGCAGTGCTCATCTCATCCAAACCCCTGCCATGAGCAGGGACATCTTTCACCAGATCAGGTTGTTCAGAGCCCTGTCCCAGCTGGACTTGAATGTTTCCAGGGATGGGGCAGTCAGGATCTCCCTGGGAACCTGTCCTGGTGTATCACCAACCTCATACAAAATTTCCTCCTATATGTCTTATCTGAACCTCCCTTCCTTTAGTTTAAAACCACCACCCTTTGTCCTATTGGGACAGGCCCCACTAAAACCTTTGTCCACCATTGCATTTCCAATCAGCCGGGTTTCCATGGCAATTCCATGACAGGTGACCCAGGTGTGGTGTCCCAGGGAGGGCTGCCATGGAAGCAGTGCCCAGCACTGCCCCTTTCTGTCTGGCTGAGCTGGCCTTTGGCCCTGGCAGTGGCGTTTGCTGCTGGTTCCGCAGTGCCTGAGCAGCCAGCGCGGCACAGGGCAGGTGGCCGTGGCACAAGTCCCCAGCAAGGGATCCCCTCTGGCTCTGGGCAGTGACACCAGCCCTGAGCAAGGGGCCCAGGGCAGGTTTCCATGGCACCCAACCATCACAGCGGCTCCAGGCCTTGGCTGCCACGGCACCAAACCAAGGAACGGGTCCCTGTGGCCACTGCCGTGGCACCTGAGGGCACCGACGAGTGTCAGTGCAATTGTACCTGGAACAGCCCCGGCACCGCTTTGTCCTCAGGGTTGCCCTGGCAGCCCAGGACAGCAACAGCTCTGCATGCAAGTGGCCACGGAACCTGGCTGCAGAAATGGGTCCTTGGGGTGCTTTCCAAGGAAACTTGAATGGATGAGGGATCCAAGCCCAGCAGTGGGGTCAGTGCAGTGTCCATGGCCACAGCCCCTTGCAATGGCCCAGGGCAGGTTGGGATGATGATCCACCCTCACTCCTGGCCCAGGGCAGGGCTGCAGGGCCCTTCCCCACAGCCTGTCTGCACACAAGCACTTCCAGGGCTCTCTGCATTTCCCTTCCCCTCACTCTTGGCTCACTCACACACCTCCCAACAACCCAGCTGGAGCTTTGAGCTGCAAGGAGTTCAAAGCTTGTCTGTCCTTCAGGAGCTGGTCTAATTCTGCCTTCAGCCAGCTCTGGATTTGTGTTTATTGTAGAACTTCCTGTGTGTCTAAAACATTCCTTGCATGGTTCTGCTCCTTGGTGGCACCTTGGGCTTGGCACACACTTGAGGAGATTGTCTGAAACTTAGGAGTTTTAGATTGCTAAAAAAGGAAGAAAGCTCCTCTTTGATTATGTGCAGCCAGTTCTCTGAGCAAAGCAGTTCACATGTGAGTGAGATAAGACAGGATGGGGTTGGGGAATGTGGAGCAAGGTTGTCCACACTGGGTCAGATCTCAAGGCACAGCTTCTTTGAACAGGCCAGATCTCCTTGGGAGAGACCCTGGGTCAATATCAGTCACTGAATGTTGTAAACACCTCTGCTCTAAAGAGAAAAATACACCCTTGAAAATAGGAATGTGGATTTTTTTAGAAGGTCTTTGAAATATTTCTCCGTAACTCTAGGAAAAAAGACTTCCTAATGAACTGCAGCAGACCAGAGGGAAATCAAGGCACAGCCATGGTTTGTTAGGACTGACTTGATTGTAATGAGCCCCATGGTGCATTTGGTGCTGAGCCCTGGAACCTGAGGGGGTTGCAGGAGATTGGAGCCTGAGAGGAGATTGCACAAACCTTTCCAGGAGTCAAAGTCAGAAGAAAAGCCCAAAGTGTCTTTATCATGGGTTGGCACAATTTTGTTTTCTGGTTAAAGAGAAATGTGAAATGTTTTTCCCTGCCATGACCGTGGAGTGGTTTTGGGGGGGAGGACAGGGACTATCAAAAAGCAGGCCGGGATATTGGCAGCTAAATTGACCAATGGGAAATGTCAATGCGGCTTAAGAAGGGACATTTAAAACTAATCTGCTGCCGATCTGCCTCTTTCTTGCTTTGGAATCAGCCATGAGGTAACATCGGAGGCGGCGGGCGGCCCCAGGCCGGGCCCTGCTGCCCCTCAGGGCGGCCGGTCTGGGCCCAGCCAGGCCTCCGAGGGCCGCTGCCTGCACAGGGAGGGCCTGGGCCGGCTGAGCCCCTTTCCCCTGCTGCCGGCAGGGAAGGAATCAGCTGCAGTTCGGCAGTGCCGGCCACGTGCTCGGACCGCAGCAGAAGGGACCAAGCCATGGCCCAGCTTAATCACCGCTGGCAGCGGAGAAAGAAAGCCTGCAGCTCCATAACAACTCTGAGCCGAGCCGCCCTGGATGAGAACGAGGGGTGGAAAAAAGGACATCTACCAGCTTCCTCCATCAGCACAGCTTTGCATTTTCTTCAGCCCTGCAGCCTGGTGCTTGCACATGGCCCTTGCAAGCCCGGGTGGATTTAACCCTTTCCTAGCTACATGGAACTTTTAAAGCACAACTCTTCCTTGAGAGAAAGAAGAAAGAAAACAGAGGGTACATAGAACAGACGCCGAATGAAGTCAGTTATCTTAGAAGTGAAAGAACTAGTAATATTGGAATAGGATTGAGGAAGTGGACATTTTTAACCGGACTTCTCCAAGGTAAATTATGGAGAAATGGACTGTTCTTTTCAGCATCTTAGTGTTGTTGGGTAGAATGCTATTCTAATCAAAATTGAGGACTGATGTAATTGAGATTTATTTGGGAAATTTACAACCCCCACTCCTGGATTAAAAGGAGGTATCAGCCTTTGAGACAAAGATGATTTTCGACTAGAAGAAGTATTCATAAATAGTACCCCAGATACACTTTGCTGAGAAGCTTTTCTGATAGAACATCACAGTCTGCGAAAACTCTGGGTGGCAGCATGTGTGACATTGGGAGCTCTGGACTATTTTGTCTTGTGGCAAACATCTTCATAAAAAAACCTTTGAGAGACTCTTCTAAAGTAATGAGTGATTATGCCTAATAATTGAGAAACTGACTGAAAATCTCAAGTTGTATCTTCCTATGTTGTTTAATAAGAAAGTTAATAGTTTGTAAAAGGAGGGAAGCATGTTTTAAAGTGTCACTCTGTTTTGTTTTGGTTTTTTCCCCCAACTTTCTTTTTTTCATGCTTTTAGTGTGTGTTAATAAAACTATTTTTGTTCATTTTCAAGCTTAAGCCTGCTTTGTTTTTTTCTCCTAATCTCTCCCTCCCACAAAAAAGAATAAACACTAAAACCCATACAAGAGCACACATGCAATTTTGTCCAGGGAGTCACCGCTGCCAGGACATCCCGGCATGGTCCGTGGCAATGCGCCACCACAGCCGCTGCCATGTCGGTGCTGCCCACAGCGAGCCTTGCCTGCCTGGCCGCCCCTAGCTAGGCACACCACCGGCAGAAGGGCAGGGGCAGTGGTGGTGGCTTCTCCAACTCAGTGCCCCACATGAAGACAGGCATTAAATAGCACCAGCGCTGTGGCAGCCTCATGGCCGGTAGCGGAAACATGGTGAGCCATTCTCCAGTGCAGAAATTAGACAAAATCAACCTCTTGGCACTACAAGATGCTGCAAGAATCTTTGAATTAGTGGAACTTGTTGGCAATGGTACCTACAGGCAGCACTTACTCTTTTAGCTAGAGAAGAGGAGGAAGTGAAGACATGTAAGAGAAAACAACGTAGTGGCACCAAGGTCAGTGGAAAAGGAGGGGGAGGAGGTGCTCTAAGAGTTGGAGCTGGACCATAGTGAAGCAAACTGTCCCCCTGTAATCCTTGAAATCCATGGGGGATGCAGAGATCCACTCACAGCCCGTGGGGAAAGTGCTCATGCTGCAGTGGGTAGGTGCCAAAGGAAACTTTGATCCAGTGAGAGACCTGAACAGAGAGAGAAGGCCTTCGCTAACAGAGATAGAGAAAGAGGATCTTTGCTTCCAAACTAGCGCAGCTTATCCTTGAAAGACTGCAGCCCATGGACAACAGTACTGGGAAGATTGTTTTGCCTGTGGGAGGGACTCATGACATAGCAGAAGAAAATCTCCTCTCCCTGAGCAAAGAGAAAAAGATCTTGGGTGATGAACTGACAAAAACACCCACTCTCTGTCTCCCTGTGCTATTGGTGGGAAAGAGAGAGGGGCTGGGGGGCAAAAAAGGTGTTTTAAAATCTCCTTTTACTTCTCATTATCTTTCTCTGACTAATAAATTTACTTTATACCTTTAAATTTGAACCTCTTTTTCCTTTAGACTGTTTTTCTCACAGTCCTCATCTCAGCTCATGAGTCCAAACCACGACAGAGGCCATGTGAATCAAGGGGCTCTGCAGGGCCTTGTGGAACCAAGGAGCAGCCGTGACACTGCAGGGCCCCATGGAAGCAATGAGACCATTCTGACACTGTGAGTCCCCACGGAACCAAAGGGCCCTTGTGACACCACAGAGCCCCACAGAACCAAGGCAACCACTGTGACACTGCCAGGTCTCATGGAAACAAGGGGTCATTGTGACACTATGGGTCCCCATGGAAGCAAGGGGCCAGTGTGACACAGCCAGGCCTCGTGGAAGCAAGGGGCCATTGTGATCCTGGAGAGCCCAATAGAACCAAGGGGCCATTGTGACACTGCAGGAACTTACGGAGCCATGGAAATCATTGTGACACTCTGAGACCTCGTGGAATCAAGGGGCCATTGAGTTATTTCGCAGTATCATGGAAACAAGCAAACCTTGTTGACACTGCAAGGTCGCATGGAACCAAGGGACAATTGTGACACTGTAGGGACCCATGGATCCAAGGGAACGTGGAACAGGTCTGGCTGGCTTGGCCTCCTGGGGGCTGCCTGACTGGTCCAGCTGACCCTGGCATGTTGAGGGTCACTTCTCATCTGCCCCTGAAACCCTGGAGTTCTGTGCTTTCCTTCCTGTCGGGAAAGAACTGTCCTTCTTTGGCCAGCTGCCCATGGCCAAAATTGGGATTCTAAATTTGATTATATCTAAGGATTGTTCCCAGATGAAACCTGCCAGGACAGACAGCTCTGGATGGCCTTGGCCTCTTCGGGCGCCACCCTCATCTGCCTTCAAAACACTGCGGGGGCATGCATTTCTTGCCATGGGGAAAAAAAAAAATCTTTCAAATCCAGGTGTGCATGGCCAAAATTGGGAATTCACCTCTGAAATTCCATATATTAAAGGAAAGCTTCCAGGAAAAAAGCTGCCAGGAATGTCTAGGTTCCCTTGGCTTCCTGAGGACCACCTCTCATCTGCTTTTTAAACACTAGGGGTTCTTCCTATGGAAAAGAACTCTTCTTCTTTTCCAGACACCCATGACAAAACTGGGATTTGGTCTCACAAATTCCGTCTAGCCAAGGATTGCTACCAGAAAAAAGCAGCCAAGACGAAGAGGTCTGGCTGGTCTTGGCCTCCGGGGCCACCTCTAATCAGTCTTTGAAACACTGGGGCTCTGCCCTTTCCTTCCTGTGGAGAATAATTATTATTTTGGTACAGGGACTCATGGCTGAAATGGAAATCCACCTCCAAAACTCCCCATATATCCAAGGGTTGCTCTCAGAAAAAAAGCTGCAAGGTCAAATGGTCTGGATTGCCTGGCCTCCTGAGGCCAGGAGGGGACAAGTGACCCTTGCAGCCCTGGGGCCTCATTGCCTCCTTGTCCCTGCTCAGCAGCATGGCAGGGGCCGCCCCATGGTGCTGCCCTTGGCATTGCACATCCCCACATCCCAGTGCCCTGGAAAGAGCCCTGAGCAAGGAGGGAGGGACAGGATCTGCCTTGCCAGGGGCTGGGGCTCAGGCCTTGGCCCTTTGCATTCCTGAAACACATCCAGGTTTGCTCAGCATTAGAGACAACTTTGCCTTACTTGTCCCCACATCTCATCACTGCCTCCAGTGTTTTGCTCTAACTGGAACCTGGGGACAATTTCATGTGAATTGTGTCCCTCAGTGGGACCCATTAAAAGTTCAAGACACTTTGAAGTTCGAATCTGATTTAGAGTTCTTGAGAAGTTTTTTGATCACACTCTGAGGGACTGAGTCTGATGTAAACAGCACCAAAGCCCCAAGAGGGTCATTAAAATCCTTGTACTGTGTCTGTGCTGCTGAGCTGGACTGGGCTCCTGGCACAGAGGCAGCTCCTGGCAACCAAGAAGAGCTTAAAACCACATTGCTCTTGATGAGCAGCTCTTCTCCCAGCCCAGCAGGGCTGGGGCACTGCCTGCAGCCACCCCGGGCACAGCACACAGGCACAGAGAGCTTCAATCACTCAGGGCTGGGAAGGAGCTGAGAAGTGACTGAGGGAGAATCACTCCCAGCCCTTGACACAGGAACCTCTGGCTGCAGGACACAAGGCAGCTGCAGCTCCTGCAGGGATCTCCTAAAGCCGCAACATCCCAATACCTACAGACTCTGTGAGTACATTCTCTGATTATCTCTTGTGGAGAGCAGCCAGGGGTGCCCAGGGCTGTCCTGCAGAGCAGGGTCCTGCAGCGCAGGGTGTTGTGCTGGGGCAGGAACTCTGCTGCCTGCCAGGGACAGCTCTCAGGCAGCCCTGGGAGCTGCTCCCAGCACTGGGGGACAAGATCTGGGAGGCAGGAGACAGCTGGTAAAACGTGGAAGTATTCTTCTTGTGTGGTGAGGATGCTGCATTGTTCAGATCTGCTCTCAACATGACATTTAACTCCAGAATATTTCCAAATAGATTATATAGGGAGCAAAGACAGGCTGGGGCTGCATAAAGGGAAAATTCTGTTTTTTTAATCTACTGCTCTGTGTTGCCTGGATAGAAAATTGCACATTGATATTAATCTCTCAGTTCAGGTTGAGAAAAATCAAACAATTTTCTCTCAGACCTTAATAAACCAGGCAGTGACAGAAATCACCAGAGGGTCCCTTGCAGGCAGCACCAGTGTCACTTTTCCAGCCTCCTCATGGTTGCTCTGAGGTTGCCATCAGAACCTGCAGAGCCAGAGCTGCCCCTGGGCAGTGCCTGAGCTGGGAGGGCTCTGCAGGGCGGAGCTGAGCCCCCAGGGCTGGGCTGGGCTCTGGCAGCACTGGCAGGGCCCAGCCCTGGGCACAGGGAAGCAGCTGCAGGCAGGGACAGCTCCAGGCAGCAGAGCCCTGGGCAGGCAGTGGGGGGAAAGTGCCACCAAGCTGTACTGGGATATTGAAAGTCCTCTCCAGACCAAACTAATCCATTATATTTTTTACAGATCCCCATGCCAAGACACAGCAAATGTGGTGACCCAGCTCCCTCTGCCTTGGAGAGCTGGGAAACAGTGGAGCAACAGACTAGCTCCCCTCACCCTTCACTGTGTTCCAGCCAATGCTCTTGCCTTTTACAATTCTCTCTGATCTCCCTGGGCACAGCAGGAAACCCTCTCCAGCTGCCTTTGGCCATCACCGTTCCTTAGCCTTGGCACAGGAGATGCTGCCAAGCTCCTCTGCCTCAGGAGCAGTTTGGGCTGATGAAGCCCAAGCCCAGGACTGGCCCCTGTCCCTGTTCCCATGACCCCAGTGCTGCAGAGCAGAGCTGACCCCTCGGTGTCCATGGGCAGAGCCCCTGCTCATCACAGCAACGGGGCCAGATCCCAGCAGAGCTCCAGGCATGGGGATGAAGGAAGGGCTCTGAGAAAAGGAGAATTGGGTGGCACAGAGCAGCAGGGGCAGGGGTGGGAGAAAGGACTTGGATACTGCTCAGCAAAGTCTCCCCTGAGATGTCACTGTCTCCTCCTTCAAAAGGACTCCATGGCCAGAGTGATGAAATGTCCAACAGCAGCTCCATCAGCCACTTCCTCCTGCTGCCATTAGCAGACACACGGCAGCTGCAGCTCCTGCACTTCTGCCTCTTCCTGGGCATCTCCCTGGCTGCCCTCCTGGGCAATGGCCTCATCATCAGTGCCGTAGCCTGCGGCCACCACCTGCACACGCCCATGTTCTTCTTCCTGCTCAACCTGGCCCTCACCGACCTGGGCTCCATCTGTACCACTGTCCCCAAAGCCATGCACAATTCCCTCTGGGACACCAGGACCATCTCCTCTGCAGGATGTGCTGCTCAGCTCTTTTTCTTTCTGTTCTTCATCGGATCAGAATATTTCCTCCTGACCATCATGTGCTACGACCGCTACGTGTCCATCTGCAAACCCCTGCACTACGGGACCCTCCTGGGCAGCAGAGCTTGTGCCCATGTGGCAGCAGCTGCCTGGGCCAGTGCCTTTCTCTATTCACTGCTACACACAGCCAATACATTTTCACTGCCCCTGTGCCATGGCAATGCCCTGGGCCAGTTCTTCTGTGAAATCCCACACATCCTCAAACTCTCCTGTTCCAAGTCCTACCTCAGGGAACTTGGGCTTCTGGCTGTTAGTGCCTGTTTAGCATTTGGTTGTTTTGTGTTCATTGTTTTCTCCTATGTGCAGATCTTCAGGGTCGTGCTGAGGATCCCCTCTGAGCAGGGACGGCACAAAGCCTTTTCCACCTGCCTCCCTCACCTGGCTGTGGTCTCTCTGTTCCTCAGCACTGCAGTGTTTGCCTACCTGAAGCCCCCCTCCATCTCCTCCCCATCTCTGGATCTGGCCCTGTCAGTTCTGTACTCAGTGGTGCCTCCAGCCCTGAACCCCCTCATCTACAGCCTGAGGAACCAGGAGCTCAAGGCTGCAGTGTGGAGACTGATGACTGGATGGTTTCAGAAACATTAAACTGCTGGCCAATTTTTGCAAATCACTTGTAATAAAAGTCATATTTGATATTTCTCTGTATTTTAGTTTGGAAGTTTTTTTCTTTGATTTTTTTTTTTTCATCTTCTGCACAAATAAATGTGAAGTTTGTGCCATTTCTCTTTTTGTTTCCCACTATTCCTGTGGCCACAGACATTTTCAGTGAAGGGCTGTACTTCCCATGGCTTTAAAGTAACTAAAGGATGTCCCAGAAAACATTTCTGCAGAGATGCCCCTTTTGTTCCCTTCTCTGCAGCTGCAGCAGCAATGTCTGTGTGCAGAGCTGGGGCAGATCAGTGCTGGCACAGCAGCTGTGCCCAGGAGCAGCAGCACTTGGTGTTGCCAGTGCTGCTCCCGTGCCCCTGCCCCGCTGCCCTCCTGGCCCTGGTGTTGCTGTAGGGCCTGAGTGCTCTCGGGGCCGGGCACAGTGCTGGGGGTGGCAGTGCCGGGGCTGCAGCAAGGCCAGGCACACACAAGGAATTGCTGGGCATTGCCTGGGCTGGGCAGGGCTGACTGTGCCAAAGGCAGAGCTCAGCTGCCCTTGGTGGCTGCAGGAAAAGTCCAGAGCCCAAAGAGCCTCCATGGCTGTGCTGGAGACCAAGGCTGGAGGAGGGAAATGCAGGGCTGCTGTGGGATGGGGAGGGGATTGAATTCCAGCACACACCTCAGTTCTCTGATAATCCCGGCACGATGCTGGTCCCTGTTCCAGACTGGAGCAGAGCAGATGGTTTTGGGACAGGAGCCCTCTGGGGCTGTCAGGGACCTGCAGCTTGCAAGGTGCTCTGCTCTCCCTCAGCTCCTCTCTGAGAGATGCCAATCCCAGCTCAGCACCTCAGGGCATGAGTGGCACTGCCTGTGTATGGGCACACAACTGATGCCTGCCTGGAAAGGGGCACAGGTTTTAATACCTTTTAGTTTCATATTATATAAGCAAATCTCTATTATCAGGGTCATTTAAGAAGTAGCTGCTTTTAAGAAGTAGCAAAATTTTCCCACCAGGAACAGGAATTTCCTGGATCTACTGGATTCTCCTACTGATGGCAGGAGAAGAAATACTGATCTTCCCCTCTACCTTTGCCACCAACATTCATTCTAACAATTCATGGCCCTCTTCCTTCAGGTCTTTCCAGGTCTCCTGTTTAAATGGCCATGTCTAAGGGCAGTTCTTCATGTAGAGCAGCTGGATCTATGTCCTTCCTGTTACTCCCAGATTTCCTCCTGCAGCTGTTCTCTGGTCATTCCAATGCATCTCCCTTGACTGGCTTCATGCTTTGAGGTTCCCAGAGTTGTCCAATTTTTCAGAATTTTAAATAACACCTTAGTCAGCATCTTAGTTGTATTTTTTTCTTATATATCACCTCTTATGTCTTGGTTGAAAATTTTTCCTGTTTGGAAATCACTTGTAGGTTGTGGACATGTCAGATGTTGCTGGGATGTCACAAGGAGCTGAGGGAAGTGTTTCCATGTTTATTAAATTTATCATGTTCACATTTTTTATGTTGTCCACAAAGAGAAACCTTTCTGTGCCTCTGAGTCTCACCAGTTCATGGTCCCTCCAAGGACACAAACCTGAGGAGTTGTGCTTCCCACTCCAGTGGCACTTGGACCAACTCCATAGCCAGAGCAGAGCTCCCTTGTCCCAGAAAGTCCCTGGCAGTGGAGGGATGAAGGAAACGGGACAGGCTGTGGGGATCAGGTGCAGGGCAGAGCCAGGGAGAAGAATGACTTTTGCATTTGATGGAGCTGTGCCTTCCCTTGGGTTTGTTGGCTGACAATAAATGAACATCCCTTTGTGCCTTGGGCAGCTCCTTCTCCAAGGGAAGCAGGTGGGAGTTGGAGCCCAGGAGCTGAAACCTGCAGGTCCAGCCTGGGGTGGAGGGAGCTCAGATTTGCACGAGGCTGCTCTGAGTCCCAGGGCTTGGATGGGGGAAATGGTGGGGTGGGAACATACTCTGCACATCATCCCCCATACTGGGGGTGACTGGGAGCCACCGGGAACAAATGGCATCATACTGGGACTGATGGGGTTGATCTAGTGGAGGCAATTGGGACCATTCTGGGAGTGATTGAAAGTAATTGGGATGATACTGAGACTATAGTTGGAGTGCTGGCATTTGACTAGGATCATACTGGAGATTACTGAGATTGTACTGGTATTGAAAGGGAGCAACTGGGATCACACTTTGGGCTACTGGGAGCAATTGAGGGAAACTGGGATCATGCTGCAAGCAAATTGAGATCAACTGGAAATGACTGGATGCATGCTGGAGGCAACTGGGATATAGTGGGCGTGACTGTGATCATAGTGGGACAAGAAGCACCTTACTGGAATCACTGGGTGTGTCTGGGAATGACTGCAAACATGCTGAGGGTAACTGAGATATACTGGGAGCATCTGTAACCATCCTGGGGATGACTGGGAACATGCTGGGAACAACAGGGACAGTGCTGGGGAGAACTTGGGAGTGACTGGGAATGACTGAATCCACACTGGAGGCAACCTGGCATGACTGGGATCATACTGGAAGGCACTGGGTCCATCTATGGAGTGACTGGGACTAGACTAGGGGCAACTGGGTGCAAGTGGGTTCATACTGGGATGAACTGGGACAACACTGTGGGGGATGGGATCATACCAGGAGTGACCGGAGCAGGCTGAGGGCAGTTTGGACCATGCTGGGAGCAACTGGGATATACTGGGAGCAACTGGAACTGCACTGAGGGTGACTTGGAGTGGCTATGGGCAACTGGAATCATGCTGGAAGCAACTGGGAGGAAGTGGGAGTGACTGGGAACATGCTGGGGGCAACTGGGATGTACTGAAGAGAGACTGGAAGTCACTGGAACTATACTGGGAGTGACTGGAACCATGGCAATGGCCTGGGCTGGGTGCTGTGGGGCCTCAGGGTGCACAGGGAGCTCTGTGACCCTGCAGGGCCTGCTGGAACCAAGGGGACATTGTGACACTCTGTGCCCGCCCTGCCCGTGGGGTGTTCCAGGAGCCCCGGGGTGCCCAGTGCAGCAGAGCAGAGCCCCTGGCTCAGGAGGCAGCAGCTCCCCAGGACAGCCTGGGCAGGCGGCAGGGGATGCCCAGGGAGAAGAGGAAGCCCAAGGCCCAGCGCCCCAAGGGCGGCACCAGCTGAGGGACGGGGCAGGAGGGAGAGGCCAGCTGCTGGGACGGTGCCGGGGCTCCCCAGCACTGTGCCAAGGCAGCGCCTCCATCCCACGCTGCCTCCTCCTCCCCCTCCTCCTCCTCTTCCTCCTGCTCCCGCTGTGCCCGCAGCTGCAGCAGCGGCAGCCTCAGGGCAGCCAGGGCCGGGCCTGGTCCCTCCATGGGGACAGGGACAGGCCGGCACGGCCCCGCAGCCCCTGAGCTCCAGCAGCAGCAGCGGGAGCCTTGGCGCCTGGCCCAGGGGCCCTGGCAGGGACAAGGCCGCAGTGGGGCAGGTGCTGTCCTGGCCGGCCCTGGCAGCCACAGCCCCAGCCAGCCCTGCCCGGAGCTCGGCAGCAACAGGGGCACTGCCCAGCCCTTCACCCGCCCCACACCCTCTGTGGCCAGCAGCAGCCCAGACACAGAGCCTGCAGCCACGGGCACATCCAGCTGCTCCTCAAGGTGCCAAGCAGAGCACACAGACGCACCCAGCACAAGAGGAGCCACATTCAGCTGCTGCTGAGTCACCACAGCGGGGCTGCCCCTGTGCTCCTGCAGGCCTGCACAGCTCCCTCCTTCCTGGCACAAAATCCCCTCGGGCAGCTTCCCTGGAGCCCTCTGGGGCTGCTACCCGGGATCTCAGCTCCTTAGACCTCTGTGTCAAAGACTCCAGGAGATGCCTGGCAGGAGTCTCAGGGAGATCCTGGAAGACACAGGGTCACTGCAAAAGCAAAAATGGATCAAGGTCAGCTCTGCTGGAGCAATCTGGGCCTTCTTTACATTTTTGTCATCCTGAAACTGGAGCTGAAGACTCTGGGATATTCTAGTTTGGGTTTTCCAGGAAAGGAAGGCCTGGGGATGAAGTGCCCTGGGCTGGCAGAGAATGGGGATCTGGGGGTGCCCGGGCTGACAGAAACAGGGGATCCAGGGGCTGGGAGAGGAGGATACTCGGGAAAGGGGGTGCAGGGGGTCCCGGAGCTGGGTCAGGAGCTGTGGGGAGAGAAAAGCGGGTGAGCCTGGCATGGGGGGGACATGGGGGAGTCCCAAGCACTCCAAATGGGGGACACGACCCCTGGGGAACCCCCTCACCTACTCCTGCAGTGGAGGCCGAGCCCCAGCCCAGGCAGACGAAGCCCAACACGAAACCCACAAGCCCCGGCAGCATCTTGGTGGGGCGTCCAGCAGCCGCTCAGGGGGCAAGAGAGGCAGGATTTGGGAAAGGATGGCGGCTGCTGGGAAGGGACCAGGATGGACTGGGACAGGCTGGGATGGACTTGGACACGGGCAGACACCGGGATACACCTGGCCCAGGACTGGCACCCACTGGGAGCAGGATCAGAGCACACTGGGAGCCAGCAGAACCAGAACTGGGGAACGGGGATCATTGTGGGACCAACTGGGATATACTGGGATTAGACTGAGAGTGACTGGAATCATACTGGTAGAAACTGGAACATTACTGGGACAAGTGGATGTGACTGGGGATGACTATGAGTATGCTGAGGGCAACTGGGGTATACTGGGAGGGTCTGTAATCATACTGGGGGTTCCTGGGAACACACTGCAAGCAACTGGGAGTGACTGGGTGTGCTGGCTTGAATGCAAAACCAGCGAGAGACTCCTAGTCAGAGAAAACCCATTTAATAGGAGGGAAAAAAGTAAAATAAAATAAAATAAAAAAAATGCAATAGTACAGAAGATCACTGACAGAGTCAGAATACAACCTGATTCCCTGTGGTGGTGGTAGCAGTCCAGATGAAGTGGTCTGGTTGAAGCAGTGTTCTTGCAGAAAGGTCTGGTAGCTCTTGTCCTCTGGGAATCCAGTGGGTAAGGCTGCCTGTGCTGTCCCAAATCCCAGATTCTATCCAGGTGGGAATGCTTGGCTCCTCCCCCTGGGCAGAGCATCTCACAATGGGCTGATATCATTTTATCAGTCTTGCAATGGGGCCTTGATTGCCCATTAAACAGAGTTAGCTCCCGGAGGGAGTTATCTATGAGTCATGCAGCAGGGCATTGATGGGCCATTAACAGAAGATAGTCTGGCAGCAGGGGGCAAGGGAAACACTGCCCAACCTAGCTTCAACAGCTCATGTAGATGGTGATAGCATACATACTTTGGGCACATCTTACACTGTAACCTAGGGCAAGATAGAAATAATATATCCTTACCTGCTAAAAAACATTCTAATTTCTGTATCTACAATTTTGTTAAGATTTTCAGGTACAACTTTTCATATTTAGTGTCAGTTATAACCCACCAGATAATCAAGTCTAATTATAAAACCTATCACCAATTGTTACCCACGCTTATTAGAATAAACCTAACCCTAGTAAAGCAATTAATAAAGCATGACGATTTGAACAAAATCGTAAAACAAATTCAAGAGAACAGACAAAAACCTGTAGTAATTCCAACATGATACAAAAGAAATAAGGAGAGTTCTACAAAAAGTAAAGCAAGACTCAAGCCACAACTGGTAGGATGTAGTCTTTAGAGTCACCAAATGCAACTAGAGTCTTAAACATGCTATGTCACCCCATCATTATTTTGCTGTTATTATTTAGTATAAATTTAATAATGTCTATTGTAGTACTCATATAGAACTAGAGGATGTTAAAGTGAGTGGCAATTTTAATCTCATTATCTAAAACACCTAGGATAATGTTAAAAGAGAATTATCAAGATAGTGAGTTAAGCCTAGAGAGAAGATCCAGTAGTAGGAAAAGAATTTACTAGGTCTATAGAAAAAGGAGGACATGAGACAGAGGCTTGAAAATTCTAGCTAATCTTTATAGCAAACTTAAAAGCATACACTGTATTTTAGAAGTTATTGTACATTTTAGAAGGCATTCAGTGAATATCGAGTGCTGTGCCTGTTTACATATTTTAAAGCAGTACAAACATCCAGGACCCCTCAGTGATAACAAGAAAGACTAACCTAAACATAACAAGATAACAAAGCAAAAAATGCAAAGAAAGAGAAAAACAGACTCAGCCAGCAAAAACTGACATCTTGCCTTGAAAAAAATGCCAAAAGGTCCAAAGCACACACAAGAAAAATAAAGGTGAAGAGTTCACTGAGGAAGATTCCATTTCTTTCATCTTCTAGAGACCCTTGGAGACCACCATGATGAACTAAGCATGCCCAACAGGATGTACCAAGAGGAGTTAATTACCATACAAAGTGAGGATGAGTGAGGCCAGAGAATAAATATGTATAAGGCAGATTGTGCAATGCCATGCATATGTAAGACCTCAAAGCATAATAAGAGAGGCAAGCTCTCTAGTGTTCATGCATGTCTTTAGTGAAGTTAATCCCCATGAACCTCAATGTCAATTAAAAATACATACTACTCTAACAACTGTTGTTATAAGGTTCTTTTCTGCTTTGTTTCAGGGGAGATATTTGGAGTTTGCAGGGCTCCAAAGCCGAGCTGCAGATGCCCCTCGGGGGGACATTGGGGGATCCTTGGTGGGTGTTTTTGGGGGTCCTTGTGGCAGTGGTGGCAGAGCCGTGACAGGGGGCGGGCGGATGTGGGTGCCCACACAGGGGGGTTGGGCTTCCCCGGCCGGGCCCTCCAAGCTCTGCCGGTGCCATGTGGAGACCGCACGGGACCGGTGGGGGGCAGTGACACCAGGTTTGGGGAGCCCCAGGAAAGCTGCAGTTTCCCTAAGCGAGACCCCTGAGAATGGAGACCCCCAGAACCCCAAAGTGGGGACCCCAAGAGTGGAGGACACCTGGGATTGCTGAGACCCTGGCGAGGGGTGCTAGGGCTGGAGGGGCGGGATGATGGGTGATTTATTAATGTATGGATATTGATCTAATATCAATACCCAGCTGTGATGGACAAAAGACTCTCTAATAGATTAGAGTTAGAAAGTGGAGGTTTAATGCAATGCTGGGCAGCTGCATGGAATCGCTCCCTAATATGCACTGCAAAGTTACAAGTGATTACAGACTCTATTTATTTATATAAGTGTTGAATATCCCACATGCTAATACATATTCATAACACTATTGCCTGGCAGCCTCTGCTTTGTATTATAATTAGATAAAAGGCCATTAAGCATTCATAGTTTGTTCTTTGAATTAGGTCAGTGGTCTCTTTTATGGGGAGAGGTCATAAAAAGAGGAAGCAAGGAGAGTCTTCCTCATTCTAAACTTTCAAACTTTTCAATGGCTAACAGGACAAATGGAACCTGGTAGAACTCCAGTTTCCTGTTTCCATGACTGTTTCAATGGGATGTTAGAAGATTTACAGTTGTCTGTGTTCTTAGGTCTATTTACCAGTTTCTTCTGTTTCTCATTATAAACACAGCTAAACAAATACAAAAATGACAAGCAATTAATTATTTAGATCTGGGATAGCTACTTCAGATTCATTTCCTTTCAACTAACCATTGACTCCTAATTATTTCCAGCACAGCCTATCTATCTATCTACTTTAACTAATTCAGGCAAAGCTGATCTGTAGCTAAAACCTTAACTTTTCTAAAATCCTTAATTCCTTTGAAGTTCATGTCTCACTGAAAAGGGGTTCAGTGGTCCTGGTGCCAGAAGAGGCTGCTTCTAGTATCAGCCTAGTTGCCCCCACCCTGTGTGCTTTCAGTTTTGTCAGCACTTGCAGTATGAGCCCAGTCACTGCCAGTCATTCCCCATTATGATGCAGTTTGCCCCAGCATGGTCCCAGTTGCTCCCAGTTGCTCCCACTTTCCTCCAGTGTGTTCCTGGTTCTCCCAGTTGCCCTTGGAGATCCAAGTAAAAACTGTTCCATGACCCATTTCTCATAACTCCAGGGCGATATCTTTGGTTAATGGCCCAGCTGTTAAAACCAGATGGGGCAGTGTTCTTGATCTCTTCCATGACCCATCCTCCCTCCAGGGAGATATCTTCTCTTAATGGGCCATTGAGTCTCACTGCATGACTGATAAAATTACATCAACCCATTGTGAGATGCTCCACCCAGAGGGAGGAGCCAAGCATTCCCACCTGGATATAATCTGAGATTTAAACACCAGAAGCAGCCTGGTTTCCACTGGATTCCCAGAGGAAGGCCAGACTCATCTACACCACCACTGGACCTTCAGAGGAAAACTACACCCTTCTACAGGAGCACTGCTTCTACAAAACCACACCTGTTACTCCAGGAGGACTGCAGCCACAATTTGATTGGACTGCAAGCAACACCCTGACTACCTGGGTGTCAGGTTGTATTCTGACTGTCTCAGAATTTTTTTTATTTTAGTATTGCATTTTTAGTTTAATTTTTTATTTTTTAGGTTAGGCCACAGGGAAGATGCTCCAGGACAGCCAGGCAGGTGAGGAGGAAGTCAGTGCCCCTTTCCCCCTCTCTCCTGCTCCATCTCCCAGCCCAGCATGGCCTCTGGCTGCAGGACAACCCCGCTGCCAACACAGTCCTAATGGGAATTCACTGGGGGGATCTCCTTCCCCTTCTCTCGGGCACGGAGGCAAATCCCATCCTCTCCTTGTCCTTCCTCCCCCAGACAAGGAGCTGAGGATGGAGACCAGGGAGGACAAATCCCGAGGGCAGAACCTCATGGAAGAGGCCATTTTGAGTGGCTCCACTGCACAAGAATCCAATGGGAAGGCAAAGCCCAAGACATCCTGCTCAAGGACGGGTTCCAAACCCATCCTAGGGTTCTTGGAGAAGGGAAGACCTGGACTGTGCTGGGAAGATGGACAGAGCTTCAGCCACATCTCCCACGTGGTCCAGAACCAGGTGATCCAAACTGGGGAATGGCCCTACAGGTGTGGGGAATGTGGGAAGGGCTTCAAGCAAAACTCCACCCTTGTGACCCACCAGTGCATCCACACCGGGGAGAAGCCCTACGAGTGCGGGGAATGCAGGATGAACTTCAGCCAGAGATCCCTCTTGATCTGCCACCAGAGGATCCACAGCAAAACAGGGCACTACAAGTGTGAGCAATGTGGGAAGAGCTTCAGCCAGCAATCCCACCTGATCCGCCACCGGAGGATCCACACCGGGGAGAGGCCCTACCATTGTGAGGAATGTGGGATGAGCTTCAGCCAGACCTTCCACCTGATCTGCCACCAGAGGATCCACACTGGGGAGAGGCCCTACAAGTGTGGGGAATGCGGGAAGGGCTTCAGCCAGAGCTCCATCCTGATCCGCCACCAGAGGATCCACACAGGGGAAAGGCCCTTCCAGTGTGAGCAATGTGGGAAGAACTTCAGCCGGCGCTCCCACTTGATCCGCCACCAGAACATCCACGTTGAGGAAAAGCCATACAAGTGTGGGGAATGCAGGAAGGGCTTCAACCAGAGGTCCAAACTGATCATCCACCAAAAGATCCACACTGGGGAGAGGCCTTACGAGTGCAGGGAATGTGGAAAGAGCTTCAGCCAGAGATCCCACCTGATCTGCCACCAGAGGATCCACACTGGGGAAAGGCCCTACGAGTGTGGGGAATGTGGGATGAGCTTCAGCCAGAGCTCCATCCTGATCCGCCACCAGAGGATCCACACCAGGGAATGGCCCTACCAGTGTGAGCAATGTGGGAAGAGCTTCAGCCAGAGCTCCATCTTGATCCGCCACCAGAATATCCATGCTGAAGAAAGGCCATACAAGTGTGGGGAATGCAGGAAGGGCTTCAACCGGAGGTCCCAGCTGATCATCCACCAGAAGATCCACACTGGGGAGAGACCTGACAAGTGCCCTGAGGTTTCAGAGAAGCTCCAGTCTCCTTGTGCACAAGCGGATTCACAGAGAGGAGAGGCCCTTCCGCTGCCCCAGCTGCAGGAAGGGCTTCAAGCACAACTCCACCCTCATCATTCACCAGCGTATCCACACTGGGGAAATGCCCTACAAGTGTGCGGAATGCAGGAAGGGCTTCCACCAGAGCCTCCAACTGGTCATCCACCAAATGATCCACAATGGGAAGAGGCCCTACCAGTGTGGGGAATATGGGATGAGCTTCAGCATAAGCTCCCACCTGATCCACCACCTAAGGATCCAAACCAGGGAATGGCCCTACGAATGTCTCGCTTGTGGGAAGAGCTTGTCCAGGAGCTCTCACTTGAACAGACACCAACGGAGACACCAGTAAGGGAAGACCTAAGAGTGCCTCAGCTGCGGGAAGAGCTTTGTGCAGTGCTCCAACTTAGTCCTGCTTCAGAGGACCCACACAGGCCAGAGAACTGGTGACCTACATTCCCAGCGATCCGCACTGGAAAGACACTGGGCTGGTGGTCCTTTTCTTTGGTGGTCCCTTATATTATTTTGATTCATCTTCATCCCTTTAAACCAGACAAAACTGGGGATAAAAATCAACAAATTCATCAAAGGCATCTAAAGCCTCATGTTTTACTAGTGTTTCAGGGCAATCTGGGACTCAGGCAGATACTGGGGAGGAATTGGGGGTTTGTGGGGTATTTGGTGTGGTTGTCTCCATTTCTGGGCACTCAAAGAGATAAGAGGGTTTGATCTGTCACCTCAAAACCACTTCATGCTAAAACGACACAATCTCACCCAAAAAATTACTTGATTGCACAGCCCCTCAGGGATGGATGGGGTTGGAAGGGGAATGGGTGAAGTAGGGTGAAAATCAGGAGGGCTGAGGTGGGACAGGATGGGTGGGATGTGGTTTGGGAGGTGTGAAATTGGGGAAATAGGGCTTGGGATGGCAGGGGTGGGATGGATTTGGGTTGGCATTGGGGTGATGGGGTGGGGTCTGGAATAAGACATCCAAAGTCTGGGGATGATGACGGGAATGGGTGCTGGTTCTTGAGGGAGTTTTTGGATATTCCACATTCCTGAAGAGATTTTGGGGTTTCCCACGTGTCTGAGGTGGTTTTGGGGTACTCCCCAACTCTTGGGGGATTTCCTGAGAGCAGCTCCATGGAGTCCCATTGCCAGGGGTGGCTGCCTTGGGCATGAGCTCATAGCTGCAGCCAGAGTCCATTGCTTCAGTGCTGGAGAGCAGAGAAATGATGAATGGCCCCAGACATCTCCAGTGTGTGTTTGAGGGCCAGGGCAAGTTCTGCATAGGTGGGGCAGTCACTGCCCCAGCCCCAGCCACTGCAGCCTCTGGTCCAGCCACAAAGTGGCTGCCAAGCTCCTGGCACCCCAAAAACCCCACCTGTGAGAGGGACCAGAGCAGGTGAGGCTGTGACATGGCTGTGACACTGACACGTCCCACGGCCCCAGAGCTCACAGCAGCTGAGATGGCGCTGGATCCAAGGGTGACTGTGCATCTCTCTCTCCCTCTCTCTTCTCCTGACTTCCTCTTCTCAAAACCTGGAGAACTGGAAGTTGGACAGGTTAGAGTTTACTCTATTAGTTCTTTGTGAATTGATTTACTGTAACTCCATGTTGCTTTAATATTTCCCAAGTTTGCAACCAGAAGTTTGTTCTCCACCCTCCTGAGAAGTTTGTTGTTTTCTCCCATGCATCACCCGAGGGGATTAAGGTACCTCAGGTCCCTTTCCAGCACCGGCCAAGGGAGCTTGGGGCACAGCAGCAGGAACTGCAGGGCTGAGCAAGGCCTGGGTTTTGGCTGGAGGAAGCAGAAAGGCCGAGCCCTGAGCCCAGGCCTGGCACAGCAGGGCCTGTCCCTCACAGGTGCCTCGGGGCTGTTTGTGGGGCAGTGGGATGGGAGGGGCAGCAAGGACAAATGTCATCAAACTGCAACCCCTGCCAGCCTCCTCAGGGAGGGGCCAGGGAGGACCAAAGTGCAGCCCCTGAAAGGAAAGTTCCTTCTGTGGGGCCTCCAGAGGCACTGCCAGAGCCCAAGGGACAAAGGCCTGGGTTTGGGGGTCCCAGGTGATGCTGATGATGGCGATGGGGACCCTGTGCTGGGTATAAATATCTGTGAGGAGTTCCTGTGGAGGTTTTGTGGATTCCGGGGGTTTTTGGGTCATGGTGGATTTTTGGGGGTTCCCGAGGGGGTTTTTCAGAGGTGCCGAAGGGGGGATTAGGCAATCCCAGGGGAACCAAAGGCTGTTTTGGGGAACCTGCCGGTGACAGAACTGGGACCCCATGCCGGGTCTGAACCTTCTCACTGCGCTCGGG